>NC_050522.1:26267226-26274585 GCF_002922805.2 Oryzias melastigma
TTCAGCTACATGCTAGCTGCTTTGGCTAATTCAAGCTTAAGCGTAGCTAAAATAAAACATATATGATAGTAATAATCTTTTGATCTGTATAAGAAAAATATCAAAATTTAGGAGGAAAACAATCAGATTCTCTTCTCTATTTGTTTTGGACGACACTTCTTCTTCTTCTGCTGTTATTAGCAATTACTTCAGATGCAGCGCCCTCTAGTGGTTGTTAGAGGACAACCGCTGAAGGACAACCATTATTTTCTGGGAAAATAACAAATATATGAGCCCATTCACGTCTAAAAGAAAGATAAAAAGTTGCTCCTGAGTATAAGTCCCACTCCTGGCTAAACTATGTAAAAAAACTGCGACTTATACTCTGGAAAATGCGGTAAACATCATCGGACTTGAAACGTTGGATTCAAACACGGTTCCGCCGCTGCACTGATGGTGCACGCTCATGTGTAAAGTTCAAAGCTTTGTGTGTGTGCCAGACACAGCCCCCCAACCCCCCCATACCTCATTAACAGATGTCTGTATTTAAGCTGATAAAAACACTGCTCCAGTGCACCCCCCCCCACCTCCACATCATTCGACTCGCCGTCGCCCCACAGTGACGTTCAGAGGACGAGCCCTCTTCATTTTTTCTCTTGTTTCTCGCGGTCGGCCGCCTTTCCTGCGCCGCCGCCGCCGCCGCATTGAAATGCATGTATGTATGTAAATGAGCCCACGCCTGACTGAGCGCCTAATTCCCCCCTCTGCCATCATCCACCCCCCCTCCACATCAGAACCACATTAGGACGTATGTAGCCGATCAGGACGGGCGCCGTCTCCGCCGTGACTTGTTGCAGGTCACAAGTTCACGCCGCCGCCGCAGCATCATCAGGCCTCACTTATTTATTTTGTTTAAGTTGTACGGGAAAATACACAGCACTATATGTATATAAGATGAGCAATATCCCCCCCAGCAGCTGCTGGTTTCTGATGTGTATCTACAGACGGATGTTTGCTCAGACATTATGGGCACAGATTACAGGCTTCAGCATCACCATGTCCTGCGTAAAGAGCCTGGGCTATATTTAGTTTAGGTCTTTTTCCCTGACGATTGATAAAACTCCTGCGTCCAGCCTGGTTGAGTAAATGTCAGGCTAAGTCAGATGTTCCTCCTTCTGAACCTCAAACACAGACGATTAGATTCAGAACCTGAAGGGAAAAGACTTTCATCCGTCCAGTAGTATCTTTAGACAAAACGTTGCATTACCTGCAATAATGCTGTGTGAATGCTTTTTGCTGAAGGTGATTGCTGAAGAAATTTACTGCTGAAGGGATTAGCTGAAAATGCTAAAGCTATATTCACAATGCTGATGTTGCTAAAGGGTTTAAAGCAAAAAACAAAATGTTGAAATGCGTAAAAAGTATGAACTCAGAATTAGCCTAAAACTTCAAGAGCTGCCACATTAGAATAAAGAAAGAAAAAAGTGAGCATTTTTTCTAAAATGTTAGCTTAACTCAAAAAAAGCCCAAAATTCCTTAGTAGGTGCCAAATTAGCCAAAAAAGATAGCACATTGCTAAAAATTAGCTGAACTCCAAATTAGCTTAAAAAACCCCAGTAGACACTAAAATAGCCACAGAAAAGCTAGAAAATACTACATTAAATTAGATTTAGACTTAGAAACCACGGTAAGTGCCAAAATAGCCAAAAAAGCTAACACTAAAATATTAGCTTAACTTAGAATTAGCCCAAAAAAATCAGTAGATGTCATTAGTCTAAAGAGTTAACACGTTGCTAAATTCTTAGCTAAGCAAATTAGCTAAAAACATCTCAGTAGAGGCCAACATTTGCCCAAAAAGCTAACACAATCCTAAAATACTAGCTTAACTCCTAATTAAAAATCCTAAGTAGATTTAATGTTAGCCAAAAAAGCTAGCACGTAGCTAAAATATTAGCTCAATTTAAAGTTAGCCATAAAAACCTCAGTAGAATTAATGTCCTTAACATGCTGAATGTTTTGTCATCATTACTGCACAGGTTTAAAGTGTGCAAAAATTGTGATGAAGATTGTGGGAAAAAAAAACACAAAAATTGTGTAACATTTTGTTACGTTTCAATATTTGTGTGAAATTTAACAAGACCAAAAGTACAAGCATTAATTTCCTGAATGTTTTTGCTTTCATTAATTAAAACAAATTCCTATTCATTTCAATGGGTCTGAAAAATCACATAAATTGTGTAATATCTTAAAAATTGTAAAATTGACAAAAATCAAAACTAAAAGTGATAACGTCCTTAACGAGGAACGTTTTGATACCAAGATTAAAAAAAATAGCTGTAAGTGTGATTGAGTTTTACGGTCCAAAAAGTGAATAGAAGAAAAATCAGTAATAGTGAAGAGAACCAGAATCCCTGGAGTGTGAATGTTGGAAGCATTCACACTTTGAAGGTAAACAGACACGCCCCTCACGAAGCACCTGCCCTCCTCTGCTGCCCGGAGGCCTCAGGTTTCTTCTCCTGAACAATCAAAAGGTTTATTTGCTGTGTTTAAAAGCTGCTACAGGTGTGGTGCCAAGGTACGTTCAGCCTGCCAGAATGTGTTTCCCTGCTCTCGTTGATTTCCTTTGTAATTCTCAAATTTTGTCAAAAATAGCGTTAAAAGAAGATAAATGATTACGGAATACTTGATTCTGGTGGTTTGGGTTTTTTTTTCTTTTTAACATATTTGGATTTTTTCCCCCACATAGGCTTTGTAAAACGACAAGTTTTGTGCTCAAAAATAACAACAAAAACAAAAAAAGACCTTTATTTGAATAATTTTGGATAAGAAGTGCAACTGATGAAATTTAGATTTTATAAAATCATGTAAAAATTATTAAATATCTGTTGTTTCTACCACAAATTATTGCAGATTCTGGCGGTAGGATCAGCAGCGGGCTGACAGAATGAATCTGTGCGTCTTCTTGTTTTACATAAAATATGTGGTAAAAAAAACATGACAGTAAAGTCACAAAAGCTCCAGAATAATGTCTGTCGTAATCATCCACCTTCTTTCTGCACTTTTGGGGACAAAATATTAGTGTTATGAAGCAAAACAACAATTCCTGAGACCGGGGAAACACATTCTGGCAGGGGAAACGTATTTTCACACAACACCTGGCTGACAAATTCAGTTTATTCAACAGGTTCCATGCTAAGATAAGATAAGCTAAGATAAGATAAGCTAAACTAAGCTAAGCTAAGACAAGACAAGATATACAAAGCTAAGCTAAGCTAAGATAAGATAAGATAAGATAAGATAAGCTAAGCTAAGCTAAGACAAGACAAGATATACAAAGCTAAGCTAAAATAAGATAAGATAAGATAAGATAAGATAAGATAAGATAAGATAAGATAAGACAAGATAAGATAAGATAAGATAAACTGAGATAAGCTAAGCTCACCTAAGATAAGATAAGATAAATTAAGCTAGCTAAAATAAGATCAAGTAAGCTAAACTAAAATAAACTAAGCTAAGCTAAGATAAGATAAGCTAAGCTAAGCTAAGCTAAGATAAGCTAAGCTAAGCGAGCTACTGGCTCCCTAAGCGTTAGAATCGTGTTGATCTGTTTGATCGACTTTAATCCTAAACTCCTGTAAATGTCTCAGGTGAAGGTTACAGGTGAGATCGTTAACAAACGGCTGTAAAAGTCTAAATGCTGAAATCTCAGAGTGGACGGACTGAGAGGAAGACTTCTCCTCTCCATCGTCCTCCTTCCTTCTCACTTTCCTCCTTCGCTTTAAGTAGAACACTTCTAACACCCTCCTCCTCCTCCTCCTCCTCCTCCTCCTCGTCCTCCTCTCACTTCCAGACCGAATCCCTCACCTGAAATTAAACACAGGACCAGGTGCCGCTCTGATACCGCCATCTGTTCGCCCCTGCCCGACTTCTTTCTCTCTTTCTATCCTTTTTTTTCCCATTGTTAGCAGAGACAAAAGAGCAGTGCGAGCGAGCGGCTCTTTCCGCCCAGAGAGGAGAAAACGCTTCAAAGCCCGCCGCCGCCGCCATCGCCGGTTAATGGCAGCTTTCTTTACATTCAGGTGTGCTTTCATTCAGGCCCTTTTCTCCCAGACCCATAATTGCTATCATGTCATTCCTTTTGTATCGCCGCGGCCATGAGATGCCAAAGTTAATTATTCTTTGGCAGCGCAGGTGCAATTACATGACAATTACACCACAGCTGGTGACAGCGGTGGGAAGCAGATCTTGTCCGTGTGGGCGTGTTCGGAGCTAATAAGATGGTGCACGCTCTTTTTTTTGCCTGTGAGGGCTGAGGGGGGTTTGCTGGTTCCACATGGCTTAGAGGTGGGGGGGGGGGGGGGGGGGGGCTGTACCACAGCCGACTGATCCCCTGTGAGAGGTCAGGAAGGTCACGCTACTGTCACGCTAACAATGGGATTGAGTTTGTCGCCGCGGTGATAACGGCGTGCTCCTTAAAACCACCTTTACGTTCCCAGCAGATCAAATGGTGAAATGGGGGTGAAAGCAAACAAAGAGTCAAAAATGTCAGAAAAGAGTGAAAATATGTCAAGAAATTGACTTGAAAATATTCAAACCCTTCAATGATTTTCATGATATTCTCTCCATTCATTATAATTGTTGTGAAATGCACAAAAACAGATAAAATGTCATTAAATTAGGAAAAAAATCAAATTTTTCTGGTAAAATGTAAAATATTAACATTAAATTTCTCTCTCGTGGATGAACAAAATATTTATTTGTCAATTTAAATTCCCTATTTATAGGGGAAAAAATCAATTTTCCAAAATGAATTAATAAAATAATTACAAAACTGAATTAAATCAGATTTAATAGATGTTTCTGTGTTTTTTGCATGTTTTTGTGGCATTTTTCCAATGATGACAGACATATATAGAGAAAATTAAAATTAAAAATGAATTTCTGAGTATTCCTTCATTCAAATAGTTGTGAATCACGAGCGGACGTTTGAAAAAGACCATATTGTGATGTAGAAACACAATGGGCGGGGCCACAAGCTCCCTGCTCCAAATAGATCCATGAACGTCTTTGTTTTCCTCGTCTAAGCTGGAATCTGGATCAGATCTGTATGGATGGATAATCTGATACTGTTTGTCATCCTTGCTACACTGAAAATGTTAAATTGAAGGTGTGAGGCTGTAAGGTAGCAGGAAAGCCTGGTGACGGGAAGTGGGGGCGGGAGGTCACAACTCAGAGATGAATTTCTAATGAACTCCAGTCGCTCTGCAGAAACTATGTCCTAGAAAATGACATTTTTTTTACTAAAATCATAAATAAAAAACAATGGGAACGCTTTGAAAATAAATCAAAAGATGATCAGAGTGGGACTTTAATTTTTTTAAATAAAATAGAGCCTAAAAAATGACTCACATTTTTGGATTCTTCCATTTCCAGAAATTACCTGACACTATAAATACCAGCCCCATTTTTGCCTCTTGTTCCCTTAAAATCTACAGTCATGAGCCAACGTTCAGCAGAGGAAAGAACTAGGAGTCAATGATGTAGATTTGAACAAAAATAACTAAAAGGAAACAGGGGTAACGGCTTGTTAGTAAAAGAGGAAGCAGCAGCGAGTCTGGGAGCGCGCTCTGTCTCAGTAATTCCTTGCCTTGTCGCCTTGTCTCCCGTATAGACGGTTATTATAGAGACGCGGCTGTCATGTCATATTTAGCTCTGGAAATGTCATTTGGCAGCACACCTGCTGCCTGGCTATGCTAATAAAGCTAGATTTAACTTTGATTAGAATTCAGAGGGAGAGTGGGGGGTGGGGGGGAGAAGAGGAGCTGGAGTCACTTCAGCCGTCTGTCTCCACCCATGACATGTTAAGATGAGTCACCGGTACTGGATAGATGTGTCTGCGGGGTTGATGTTTCTGGATGGATGTGGATGGATGGATGGATGGATGGATGTGGTTGGATGGATGGATGGATGGATGGATGGATGGATGGATGTGGTTGGATAGATGGATGGATGTGGATGGATGGATGTGGATGGATGGATGTGGATGGATGGATGGATTTGGATGGATGTGGTTGGATGGTTGGATGGATGTGGTTGGATGGATGGATGGATGGATGGATGTGGTTGGATAGATGGATGGATTTGGATGGATGGATGTGGTTGGATGTTTCTGGATGGATGTGATTGGATGTTTCTGGATAGATCTGGTTGGATGTATCTGGATGTTTCTGGTTGGATGTTTCTGATTGGATGTTTCTGGTTGGATGTTTCTGGATGGGTGGGTGTGTTCTGCTCCGTGACCTTTGTTGGACCGTACCATCTACCATCCACAGAGGGATCTCAGCCTCACATGTCAAACTCTGTTAACGCTCCGTCACACCCCCCCCACCCCCACCCCCTTCCATAGAGACGGCGACACACTCACCCCCGGTAGGGTCTTCTGCTCGTGCAGTGCATTCTGGGCTTTGAGGGCGGACTCCCGTGCGCAGTATGTGAGGAAGGCACATCCTGGACAAACAGAGCAGGTGGATTCATTTTCAAAATAAAAGCCTTAAACCACGTTTTTCCCGTCAAATATTCATGCAAACTTCATCTTTGTGGAGAACCTCAACAACAGCAACAACTCCAGCTTGTCAGAGTTAACACTTCAGATCTCTGGGATTATTAAATCCTAATATCTGGAGACGCACGCCGTCTGAATGAGTATTTAATAACAGTTAAATGTATGCAGTCCCACATAATAGAGAGAGGCCTTCATTAACCTTTAAAGCCCTCTCCAGTCATGAATATGGAGATGTATGCAGAATAGGTGTTCTAGGTGTTGGAGGACTGATACCACCTGGCCTACACGTCTCCCCCATGACTGATGGGCTTCTGTGGAGTCTCAGAAAAGCCTTTTTGTTTTCTCCTCTGAGATTTGCATTAGAAATGACAGGCGGGATCACGCCGTGGTTGTGATCGCCTCCCCAGGTTCAACCCGTCGCTGAGTGATGAAAGGCCTCCTCAGCAGCAGATGCAACACGGAGGCTCACCTGAAGAATCCACAGGGGATCCACCTCTCTGGATTTCAGCTATTTGAATGAATTTTATGAATGCATCGCCTCCAGGG
This sequence comes from Oryzias melastigma, assembly GCF_002922805.2. Classification (NCBI taxonomy): domain Eukaryota; kingdom Metazoa; phylum Chordata; class Actinopteri; order Beloniformes; family Adrianichthyidae; genus Oryzias; species Oryzias melastigma. The sequence goes on from NC_050522.1 coordinate 26,274,314, forward strand.
GGCGGGGCTACACAAATAGGGCTGTTATTTTAAAGCAGGGGTGTCAAACTCAATCAGACAGGAGGCTAAAATCCAAAGCACACCTTAGGTCGCTGACCGAACAGGATAAACATTTATTGAACACTCTAAAACTACATTTTTAAAACTTTAAAAACATAATTGATGGCTGAAGATGCTGAAATTGATAGCTAAAAACGGTGAGACTGACAGCTTAAAAGGTTGAAGCTGATAGCCAGCTAGACATTAGCAAAATGCCAAATTAGCCCCCCAAA
>NC_050522.1:26274610-26277076 GCF_002922805.2 Oryzias melastigma
TTAGGTTAGCCGAAACAGCTAGCATGTAGCCGAAAAAATAGCTAAACTTCAAAATAGCCTAAAAAACGGAAAAACTCTAAATTAGCCAAAATAGCTAGCATGTAGCTAGTAGAGTGTAAATACAAGCCCAACTCTAAAACAGCCGAAAAAAAACGTTAAAAAAGCCTCAATTAGCCAAAGCAGATAGCACATAGCTGAAATATTAACTCTAAAACAGCCTAAAAAGCTTAAAAAGAAGCTCAAATTAGCCAACACAGCTAGCCTGTAGCTGAAGTATTAGCTGAACTCCAAAATAGCCAAAAAAAATCTTAGTAAATGCCAAAATAATCCAAAAAGCTAGCTGAATGTCAATTTTTAAAACTTTAAAACTAACCTTTTAACATAATTATGAATAATAAAAATACAGGAATATTATTCGAGAATAAATCAACTTAAACCTTAAATAACTTTCAATATTTTACTCTCTAGAAAAATATATTTTGTCAAAATTATACAAGTTAGAGATGAGCTCAAGATAACATCAGGTCATTAATAACAATAAAATGAAATGATCTGGAGGGCCGGATAGCATTACCTGGAGGGCCGGATCCGGCCCCCGGGCCTTGACTTTGACACGTGTTTTCAGATGAAAGAGAACTCAAGTGGAGCTTTACGTCTAAAAAAAATAATCAGATCGAGTTTTGCTTTGATGAGAAAAGTCAGATTTTAGGAGAAATCTCCAGAGATTGCCTCATTTTGATCCATAATCATCAGCTGCAATCTTAGGAATAATCAAGCGCTGGCTCAGAGGAGCAGCTCCTTAACCAAGTGCATGAGTTTTTCTCTGCGGATCAATGAAGCCTTCGGGTGTTTGGCCTCACACACGTCTTTGAAAAGCCTCTGAAGGGACAACGGCTCAATAAGGAGTCGTTTAACCTAAATCATATTTACAGGAAATCCAATAACAGACAGAGAACACAAAGAAACTCCTTCCCTCACCTTTGTGCATCCCCGTGTATTTGTCCTTTATCACCGTCAGCTCGTAGATTTTGCCAAACTGCTCGAAAATGGGCTTCAGGTCCTTCTCCTCCAGGTTTCGGGGTATCTGCCCGATGAAGAGCTTGATTGCGTCGGGCTCCTTCATTGAGAAGTCTGGAGAGCGGAGAACAGTCAGGAGTCACAGTCACACTGCACAGGAGGTGCAAACAGGAGGCCGGCGATGGAAGTGCAAGAGGGAGAGTGTGGAGTTGGAAGGCTCCAATGGTGAAAATGCTCACGAGAAAGAAAGAAAAAATCATATTTTATGAGGTAATGTGGTTAAAAATGGACAGTTCTCCATAAATTCTTTAGGAATAGGCTGTAAAAAATGATCACAGAAAGTATACATTTATAATCAAATAAATGTTTGTGTGTTGCAGGAACTTCCCTCAAAGTGGCCTAAAAAATATGTATCAGTGTGATTATCCAAACAGGCCGAGGTTCACTGTGATAGATCTTTGACACTTTAATTGAAACGGTTGTTTTGATGACAGAATTTCATCAGTCTGCTCTCGTTTGGTGGTGTGTCTGATGATTTTTGGTTGGGATGAAAAAGGGTCTAAAGCAGGGGTGTCGAACTCATTTTGGTTCAGGGGCGGGACCAGTAACATGATAGCAAAATAACCTTTAGGTCAACTTTTTATCTGTAGCTTTGTTTATGTTTATAATCAAATGTTTGTGTTACAGAAACTTCACATCTAAATGGCATAAAAAATATGAATAATTCCTTGATATCAGTGTGGTTATCCAAACAGGACCAGGTTCACTGTGATAGATCTTTGGCCCTTTGATTATTATTTAGTCTGTTTAGTTTTTAACTATTGTTCATATTTTGAAGCCCAATGAGGCAAATTGCTTTGTGATTTTGGGCTATATAAATAAAATGGAATTGAATTGAATTGAATTAGAATGGTTGTTTTAATGACAGAATTTCATTAGTATGTTCTTGTTTGGTGGTGATTTGTGGTTGGGATGAAAAAGGGTCTAAAAGAGGGGTAGCTTTATTCTTATTTCCTCCATATTTTCTGAAATGCTTGGCAGTCCACGTCAATCTTTCTTCTTTTTTGACAACGTTTGGGTAATTGTGGTGTCACACCTGATCATTTTATAGCAACTTAACAGGCTGGCAGGGAACCAAACTGCATCTTTCCTGGACGTGGCATGCGCTCCTGCAAAGAAATCTGTTCATTTCCTGATCTCTTCATGCTCGTTTTCCTTTTCCTTTGGTGCCCTAGTGGAGGAATTGAGCATTGTGGTCGTTTCTTTAAATAACCATAACTCACCACAGGAATTGGCATTTCAACATCCTTGATTTATTTTTTCTTTACAACTTGGCTGGATTGAACCATTTAGAGCGCGTGTCAAAGTTGATTTTAGCCACACGCTAGCTATTTTGGCTAATTTAGGCTTTTTTCAGGGGTTTTTTTTTTTGTGCTATTTTGAAGTTTA
>NC_050522.1:26277131-26284615 GCF_002922805.2 Oryzias melastigma
GTTTAGCTAATATTTGACCTACATGCTAGCTGTTTTGGCTAATTTTGGCTTTTTTCTGTTTTTTAGGCTATTTTGAAGTTTAGCTATTTATTTCAGCTACATGTTAGCTGTTGGGGCGAACCTATGTTTTCTTTTCTTTTTTTAGGCTAATTTGGCATTTAGCTAAAATTTTAGCTGGCTATATCCGCACTAGCATCTTCAGCAGCCAAATTCAGCTTCCAGCATTCACACTTGTATTATCACAGGTAATGCTATATATCTAGTTCATAGTTATATTAAAACGTTACAGTTTTAAAGTTTTATAAATGTAGTTTTAGAGTCTTGAATAAATGTTTATCCTGTTCGACCTAAGGTGTGTTTTGGATTTTGGCCCCTTGTGCGATTGAGTTGGACGCCCCTTATTTAGAGGGCCGTATCCGGCCCCCGGGCCGCATGTCTGACACCCCTGCCATAGATCATACCAACTGATCGTAATCGCAGTGTTGCATCAGTACGTTTCCAGCACAAGAAAACAACGGCCGTTAATAGCAACAATCTAAAATGACCTGGCGGGCCAGATATAATAACCAGGCGGGCCGGATCCGGCCCCCGGGCCTTGACTTTGACGTGATTCGGCGGCGGAGGATGTTGAAGCTCCGGCGGACTCATGACAGCTCGTCCGCCGCTCAGCAGGAGCTCTTTGTCAACAACAGCTCCTCCTCACTCACACCTCCCAAAACAAAGAGTTCTCCTCAAATACCTGTGGTGCTGCTCGTGGCGAAGACTCGACGCGACCGGAGGGTGTCTGTCTCCTCCTCCCGCTGCTCCTCTTCCTCCCGCTGCTCCTGCTGCTCCTTCTCCCGCGGCTCTGTGGTTCTCCCGCCTCAGTCCCTCAGTTCATTTGCCGCCGGCCGGAGCGTCTCTAAGTTCGGCCTGCACGCCCCCCTAAAGCAGCACAAGTCACATCCAGCTCCGCTCCCTCCTCGGCATCAGCCTCCTCCTCCTCCCGCGTCGGTTCCGTCGGTTCCGCGGCTAAATATAAATTTAGAAAACACAAACAAACGTCTGAGTGGCGCGGAAATCGTGCGGTTCTAGAGGCGCGCGGCGGGAGAGTCCGTCTGGCCGGCCGTCCTCCCCTCTGCTGGCCGTGCGTGCGTGTGCGTGTCTGGGCTGCTTTGACGTCGTAAGCCGGTGTCTCCCTCCCTGTCCATCAGCTCCATCCCTCCCCAGGGCTGCTGGAGCCGTGATGTCTGCGCCGGGGACCGTCAACAAACTCGCACTCCGGTCACAACCGCAGACAAAGGCGGCTGGGGGGAGGGGAGGGGCGGGATGTGGCTCCGATTTTACCCCAGACATTTAGATTAAATAAATTCATTTTTTTAATCGTTTGTCACTCTTTCTGAGCCCCAAATCCGCAAACCAAACTCCCTCTAGTGGACGTTGAATGCATTAAATGTCATTTCCGTTTGTTGTTGTTTACTATACGTTCAGTTGCATCATTTACATCCCTTAAAAACTGCGTGAAGCATCAATTTAGGTATTTTACGTCTCAGAAATAAAGCATTAATAAATCATTACTGTCTCATCTGCCTGAACAGCAGACATTAATGCATAATCATGCATCATTTATACATACGTTTGATGGAAAATTGTCAAAAAAAAAAATCACATTTTCACCTCTAATGCTCTAATCTGATAAATTAAACACTTGTTTAAAGCTACTAAGGATACATCAAACCATAAATTTATTTTAAAAAAGTCCATAACTGAAATGTAGAACCATTAACCTCATTATTATTTTAACTACAAAAAGGCTGAATTTTCCCGACAGTGAAAACATTTTAACTAAAGTGGATTTTAAATAAGACATGAAAGCCATAAAAAGCCTCTAGAGGGGATTTTTTAAAATTAATATTTTTGTTTTAATGAACCATTTAGCCACTCGGACAACCTCATAAATAAGATAATGATTAAATGATGCCCGTGATGCTACACAACACCAAATCATGATGTCACTCCCACCATGCTTTACAGTAACAGATCTCTTCTGCAGGTAACAGGTGACTTGTTGCTCAAGCGAGGAGGTTCCCATTCACTTCAATGATATTTCCTTTAAAATAATAGATGAAGTCGACCAAATTTGATCTATTTATCGATCAAATCTTTGTTTTTACTATTTTGTTTAGTTTCTATATCTGTCATTTGTTATTATTTCTTAAAATGGAGGAAAAAGAGACGTTCCATCTCTAGAAGTTTATCCTCCCACTTCAGTTTAACTGTGTTAATAACAAATAAAAATAAATACAGATAATGTTGTTTTATAGGTTTTCTGCTTAGATATAATCAGAGAGGAGTTACACTTTTGTTTTTATTTAGAATTATTTTGCAAAAAAGTCTTAAAGGAATGTTAATAGTTACAAAGTGGATTTCAGGCTCTAAAGATCAACAATTGATCAAACATTTACTGATTTGAAAGAATTTGATTCTAGAACTTCCTGTTTGTTTAAGTGTTAAAACATGTTTTCCTGAAAGACAAATTTACATTTTACTTTAGAAAACATTTTAATGTCCAAGCAAACAAAACTATCCTCCTATGACGGATTTGTTCAATAAAGAAGAGAATCTAAAAGCATATTTTTGTGTATATGATGATGTGAGCTCAGACAGAAAAAGACTTCATCAAAATCGAGAAAAGCAATCTTCAAACAGATTCAAGCGTATAATAAAATATACAATTTGAAGGGATGCTCTTAAACAATAGAAAATTGTGTATAAAATAATGCAATTTTTTTATTACACAAAAGAATTGCAAAATATAAATAAATATGTATGCATGGGAGTTTGTGTGTTTTAAGTGTGATTTGTGCATATATCATTTATGTTTATCCCAAAAAATAAAAGCATATATTTGATATTGTTTTTAAAATAACTCCATTATTTATAGATGTTAGAGGGGGATTTTTAACATTTGTGTTTAAAACCTTCCTGTTCTATCTTTTTCCATCTGTTTTTTGTGGAATATTTTTTCTTACACATTTAAATTCTTTTCTTTCCATATTTTTCTGTTAGATCTCCTCGTTACAGTGGGATGTATTTACGTTTTCCCCGATTAACAGAAGCTTCTCATTCATTCCTAATCGTTTGAGGAGACGGTCTTCGGTTTTGGCGGGGGCGGTAAAAAGCAGACGCTCCCTAACATCAAGCGCTTTAAATCCGCCTTTTGTTCTCGCCGCGGAGCTGTCCGCGGTGCTGAAATCCGTCCACGCGCTCCGTCGGTGCGACGGGAAAATGTCGGAGCTTCTCCAACCGGAGGGAACCGCGTCGCTTGATGAGCGCGTGTGTGCGCGCGTGTGTCAGGAGAACACGCACGCGCACGCCCTCTTTGATATTTCGGCAGCATGTAAACAATGAGTCCACATGACAGCACACACCCGACACGCACGCGCGCGCCGCGGAACTTCAAAGGAGTCACGATCTGGAGCAGAAGCGGCACCGCCGAGCTGGTTCGGCACCGACATGTGACCGAACGTGTTCGGTTCGTTTGGAGGCTGAGCCGCCATCAGCCGACGCGTCCCGCCAGTCCCCGCTCGTCACGCGCGCTGAACATCGCGCTCTTTCAGAGAAAAGTCTGTTCCTGATGACGACCAGGAGGGAGAACGACCACCTGATGATGAAAGCTCATCGGACGCGATGCAACATCAGAAAATGACTTCATTCAAAAGGATTGAAGCGTTTTTACCTCTGAATCGGATTGACTGAAGAGATTAAGATTCAGTAAAGCGATCTAAAATAAAATGGTTCTTCTTTATAACAGGTTAATAATAATAAAAACTCAATAATAACAAAATAATTCACCACTTTAGTCTTTAACTGATGCACAAGAATTCTATAATGTTCTCTTTTCGTATTAAATATTATTTTGTTTGTACTAAAAACATTGTAATTCTGAACTCTTCATTCTTAAATGTTCACGTATTTCTCAGGACCTCCACAGCCCGCGAGGCCAGATGGGTCCATGTGGTTTATAGGTGTCAGAAGATGTGGGTTCTGATCGGGTTGGTCCAGTTTCTGTGGTGACCCCATGTGTTCAACCACACGGCTTAAGGGGGACATTCAGCGGGTTGGTCCGTTATACTATAGCCAGCCACCTGGTGGACACGTACGTGCTACCGAGCTCCGGTGTATTGACCTACCGAGCTCCGGTGTATTGACCTACCGAGCTCCGGTGTATTGACGGTGTAGCAGCATAGAGAGCTCTGCTGTCAACCGGCTGGCTACCGTAGAAGGCTAACCTACCGAGTTCCCACCTAATGTGGGGAAACACAGAAACAGGACAGACCCAATCAGACCCACATCTGCCACGTGTAAACCATAAGGGCCCACGTGACTTTCCTCTCTGATTCATGGACATAAATAACCCAAAACAGCTGAACAAACAAACAAACAAACAAACAAACAAACAAACAAACAATATAAAACAAATGGATGTTTTACATTTTAATCTGCATTTAAATCATTTTTCTTGTATGACAGCAAAAGCTTTACATGCATCTACAGATGTATAAAACAAAAGTAAAACTACTTTTTTTCTATGTAAACAAGTATTTCTGACATACATGTTTGTTTAAAGCTGTAAAAAAATCACATTAAAGGACTGAACCTTTAAATAAATATCTCTTATGCATTCATTTAAGCTTGTGGGTTAAAAACAATATTTGATGAACTTCAGGCTCCTTTAAATTCCGCTGAGGATTCTAAAGTCATTTGTTTCATCAGATTATATTTTATCTCCAGAGGGAAAACTTGCAGGGACAAAGAAAAACTTGAGAAAAAATAAATAAAAAATAAACCAAAGGAGCAACAAGTTGATGTTTGCTGAGTAAATCTGTGACGTTTGATCCTAAAATCTTTTATTCTTCTGTTAGCAGATGCTGGAAATCAGTTGATGTTGGATTTTCTTTCACAAAAATATAATTGTAGCGGATTTACACGTTTATAAATGTTTGTAAAGAAAACAAATCAACTCACAAAGACCCTTAATGAAAGTCTTGAACCTGTTCCAGCCTGACGGGGATTCTAACTCATCCACCTTTCTGAAGGAGAGAAGTCTTGATTAAAACGGGAATGCTCGAGTCCCGGTGGAGCTAACGGCGCTAAAACATTTAATACACATGTCAGGAAATTAGATTAATATGAAACAATATGGAACTTTTTTAGAAAGCAGATTCTAATTGGGAGAAGCACAGAATGCATAAGAAGCAATAATTTTAGAAGAGCTGCAAATAAATCCCCTTAATAACCTTATTTAATATTGTTACTTCAGAGGTAAATAAGACATTTTTAAGACAGATTTTTAAGTTTGTGCCTCAGCTTTATATTATTAATAAATGCACAGCTGTGCAGCAAAATTCAAGTAATATTTTGATGATCCTAGATGGATAAAGATAACAGATAAATCCAGATTAAAAGTCCACATTCTGGATCAAATTAAAGCAGTTATTTATTGTAACAGATGGCTTTCAATGTTAATTCCTGCTTTTCTGTCCATTTGCGAAAAAAACTCTGATTGAACTCATAAGACGCAGCACTTTAGGAAAAAATAAATAAAATAAAGGATTTTCCACTAAAAACTCCGTTTGTCAGGCGCATGCGCACATGCACAGGTGGAAAAAAAATCACAACAGATTCGTTACATTTTTATTTTATTCAATAAAATGATTCATTTTTGGACAAAATTATAAAGTTAAATAACTTTACTTACTGGATTCTTTCAACGTCTGCAGCGTTTCTTCTCCAGTTCTTAAAAAAGAAAGTCAGAAACGGAACTTTAGCCTGAAATGATCAGATGAACTTCAGCCACGTGACACTACTCACAGGACGCTGATGACGTCACGAGAGGCTTCCGCCGACACGAGCAGCAGCCCCGCCTCCTCCTCTAGGAGAGCTGTCAATCACAGCTGCAGGACGCGGCTTCCTGAGGAAGAGGAGGAGGAAGGTTAACCAGAACCAGAACCAGAACCAGAACCAGCTGACTGTCTCTACAGGCAAAGCCGGAAATGAAACTCAGCCCGCGAGGCGCCGATTCACTGTCTCAAAACTTTATTTAAAATATTTTTGGTTCAAAACAAGTTTTCGTTTTTCTCTGCGGTCCGAACAGAATCGTGGCGTTTTGGACGGAACCATTCAGTTTAATGGATACAGCCATCGGCTAACTGGGTTTATAGCATGTGGTTGCCATGGAAACTGTCAACTCACTTCAAGCAGCATTTAAACAGAATATTTCACTAAAAACGTGATCAAACTATTATTTTTAAAGATTAAATTTATCCTTTTTTAAATTTAATGCTCAGAAATTAATCTATGAAGGACTAGATCCATGAATGCATTATTTAAACAACATTCTTTCAGCTTTAATGTTAAAATACACAGAAAAAAGGGAAACATTGGATTATATAACAAAAGATCTATAATATTCACATTTACAAATATTTTTTATTTTGAATCAAATTAGATTTTTGAGTTGAATAAACCATCAAGCCAATTTTTTTTAATTTGGTGAAAACTAAAAAGATGTAAATTAATCCAATAATTCACTTTTTTAATGTAAGGATTCAGATAAAAGGTCAATATGTTGATAATTTTAAGACAAATCTGGATTGTATTTGCAGAAAAAAATCAAATAATCTGCAAAAACAATTTGCAATCAATAAATGAAACTAATCTTTTTCATAGCCTAAATATATACAAACAGCTCAGTAAAACGAATGTATCTAGTGTCTAAAATTCAAGAATAAATCTCCATTTGGGACTTTTAGTCAGTTAAAACTGTTAAGAGGTTTCCTGAAAATACATTCAAACGATGAACATACAGGAGAAATAAACGACACGTTTTTTCAAATTCAGGTTTTTATTATTCAGTACAAGGAAATAAAACTGAAGACGAAGATCTTCATCTCCTCCAGACGTCTGCCTCCTCTCCTGCGCCGCCGTCAGGGCCCGAAAAAAAAAAAAAAAAAACGAACCGGAGAGCCGTGGATCAACCGGCGAAGGTTCCTGCTCGACTACAAGGATCGCTCACGCAAACAGACGGTCAGAAACAGAACATTCCCGCTCAGCTCTGAATGAGGAGCGGGAAAAACCGCTCGGCGTGAAAATGTGAGATATCTACATTTGACTTTTGTAGCAAAAATATTTTCAAATTGAAACCAAATGAGGCGAGGGTTTAGCGGAGGACATGCTGGCCGCCATGTTGGACTACAGAGACAGGAAGTGAAGGACAGAATGAAAGTATGTTTGTGCATCCACCTCTTCTCCTCTTCTGTCTCGCCCTCAGATCCTCCCGTCGTCTCCTCGTCCTCCACTTTCTTCTCACCGGCGTCCCGTCAGAACCGCGGGGGCAGAAAGGGTCTCTTTGGGCCGAACATCGGACCCCCTCCTCTCGGGCCGGGCCGTTTGACCCTTAACCTCGGTTCTGGACCGTGGAACCGCGGGAACGGGGATTGGGG
>NC_050522.1:26284719-26305864 GCF_002922805.2 Oryzias melastigma
ACGGGAGGGAGGGCGCTGCTGAAGAAGGCGGGGGCTGCCGTGGGCACCTGCTGGGGGGCGAACCTCTGGAGGTCCTGAGCGGGCTCTGTTGGGAACGGGAAACGCCCTGACGGGTTGGTGTCGGGCGCCGCCCCGTGGTACCCGCCCTGCTGTTGGGCGCCCCCCTCTGGGTAGTTGTCCCCGTACCAGTTTCTGTCATTTGCCCCCGGAAACCCCCCCACGTCCTGCACGGAGATCTGCTGGAAGGGCGCGGCGTTCGCCTCGGTCCCGGCGTACGGCTGGTACACCTGCCCGTTCTGGGCCTTACCTGGCTGAGGGCGTGTCTGCTGTGGGAGGTGGGCGGGGGCCTGCGTCGCTTCACCGGCAGACGACAGATTTCTGCTGGAAGCGAACGGCGCCGCCGCCGGTTTGTCCATGACCTCATCCTGAGTCGGGGTCCCGCCCCCTTCGTCCCTCACAGGGGTCCCCCCCCGCGTGTCCGTGCCGGTGGCCGGGCTGAAACTGTTCCCCCCCGGAGCAGGAGCAGGGAAGCTGAGGTCGAAGGCGCTGAAGGCCGGGTTTCCCTTCAGGAAGTTGTGGATTTTAGAGTCTAAGCTGGAGGAGGAGGCGGAGCCTTCTGGCTCGCCGCTCAGATCCATGTCGCGGTGCAGAGCCTGGACCAGAGCCGAGGCTTTGTTGGAGGTCTGCTGGGGGGCCGAGGAGACGGACGAAGGCACGGAGAGCGACGGGCTCTGAGAGGAGGGGGGAATCTTATCGGCGCTGTTGCATTCTGGGACGCTGATGCCTAAACGACACACAGAAGGTAACGAGTGAAACTTGTGCTCCACGAGGATTCATAGAGGCGGTTCTGGAGCCGCTCTCACCCTGGAGGCTGCTCTGGCTCTGGACCTTTGACAGAGCGCTGAGGAGATCCGCCGGACTCACGTCCACCTTGGAGAGCAGACTGACCAGCGAGCTGGGGTCTCCCAGGAGCACAGGTGCAGCAGGGGGGGGCTCCGCCGAGTTCACAGGTGGGGGCTTTTCTACGGAACAAAGTGACACTTATGTTGTGACCTAAAGACCGGCTGAGATGGAGACCATGTTTCTGGGGGTTTAACAAGTTCATGCAGCATTTTATGATTTATAAAGAAAATTACATTTAAAGTTGGATTTCTGATCATTCCTTCATTCAAATGATTATAAATCAGGAGCAGATGGAAAAAAACGCTGTTTGATCGTATTTGTGACGTAGAAAATACTGTGGGAGGGGCAACAAGCTCTCCTCAGAGGAAACATTTAAAGAGAAAAAAAGAAGAAAAAAGGGAAAAAGAAGAAAAAAATGAAAAAATGGGAAACAATGAAAAAAGTGAAACAGGAAGAAAAATGAAAATAGGGAAAAAAAGAGAAAAAAAGAAGAAAAAAGGGAAAAAAAAGAAAAAAATGGAAAAAGAAATGAAAAAAGGGGAAAAAATTAAAAAAAATGAAACAGGAAGAAAAAATGAAAATAGGGAAAAAAAGAAAATGGAGAAAAAAGAGAAAAAAAAGTAAGAAAAAAGAAAGAAAAGAAAAAAGAAAAAAAGGGGAAAAATAAGGAAAATAAAGAGAAAAGAAAGTGAAAAAAGAGGAAAAAAAAGAAAAAGGGAAGAAAGTGACCTTCTACTCCCCACAGAAACTTTGTCCTGGAAAACGGTCTAAGTTTAAGGAACTTTTTGGCTTAAAAACAGCAAAATCCTAATTAAAAGTCGACTGAAACGATTTGAAAACGGATCAGAAGATGATCGGACTGGGACTTTCATTCCAGGTTTTACCTGTGGGGGTGTCAGAACACCTGCATGAACTCACCTGTGACCTTCACTGTTTCTACAGCCGCTCCAAAAGGAGCTGGAGGCGGCAGGACCTGAGCGGCGGAGGGATCGGGGGTCACAGACGGGCAGATCTTTGCAGCGACTGGAGTGGACACCTCAGGGAGGGGGGCAGATTCATTCTGGTCCTCAACTAGAAGAAGATTTAAGGACATGAAGGAGGACTCCATCAGCATGCAGGTCTGCAGTGAGCAACCACCCTCCAGCGTTACCTATGATGCCCCCGTTATCCGCCTCTTCGTCCGACAGCTCCATGTCCTCCACTTCCCGATTGTCGTTCCCCCCGAGGACCTCTGGGTTTTTGGGGGACGCTCCCGGTGAAGACAGGGGGCTCGGCGCCGGGGGCTCGGCGTCGTCGTCCATAGCGGAGCCGTCTAGATCCGGGTCGGGCCGGGCCAGCTCCAGACCGTGGAAGGGGCTCTCGGAGCCGGTGGGGGACGGCGCGTCGGCGGACGGCGAAGGGATGGGGGAGTCGTCCAGGTCGGGCAGACTGGCCTTCAGGGCGTCCAGCTTCCGCTTCAGGTGGGACACCCGGTTAGCAAAGGTTTGGTAGGCCTGAGGAGGAACGGAGACGAGGTCAGGAACAGGAGTGAAGGCTGGAGGAACACCTGAGGGAACATTAGCTCAGCCCTTTTGTCCCAGTGTGGGGGCTCTAGATACTACAGGTGACCTGAAAGGTGAACGGAGAGCTGATTAAGAATGAAGGAAGAAATTAGATTAATATTTTTACGAGTTTTGTTGTGGTTTTCTCCCATGTTTTGAGGTTAAAATGGAGTATAAATAATATTTAGGTCCAAAATTCACTTCTAAAACACTGAATTTTTATTTTCTGCTGTTGCTGTTTCTACTCTCAATGTGTTCCTGATAAGAAAACGAGACGTTTACTTCAATCCAGAGAAAACCCGTCTAACAATGGAGGTGAACGACGACACAGAAAGACCTGTGAGGTTTAGAAAACCTCTTTTTCTAAATCTCTAGATGTGATCGTGCCGGTCCAAACCACAGCTCTGTTCCTTTTGTTCATCCTGGTGTGTGGGGTCAAGGCGTTGCCATGGCGCCCGTTTCGTGACTGCATGCAGCGTTCGATCATGAATCTGACCTAAAACGCTTGATCATCTTGTGCTTCCTTCGTGCGTGCACGAGAGCGTCAGACCAACTCAGAGTTAATTAGAAATATTTAGGAGACGTAGAAAAAAAAGAAGAATAGGAGTTGTCCTTTCCAGATTAATTTGTTTAGATTCCTAAAGAAACACTTTATTAGAAGAATATATACATATATAAACTGTTCGAGCTCCAAAGTCTTCCCAGCATCCCCCTCAGGTCTGGATTCATTTTAAAGCTTCACTCCCATTAAAATGTGGTTTTTAACTCGTTCTTGTTGCACAGTTTGAAGAAAATTACGATAAAAGTGCATTTCTCAGAACTCTTCAAATCATTGTGAATCAGGAAAAAAATCAGGTTGTAAAAGATCATATTTGTGATGTAGAAATCAACTGGGCGGGGCCACAAGCTCCTTGCTCCGCCCCTTTTTGATGCATCCACTTGTAGACAAATAGATAAATTTGTTTTCCTCGTCTGAGCCGGAATCTAGATCAAACCTGTACGACTGGATAGCTGTGATTTGGTTTTACATTTTTGTTGCTCCACTAATGCTAGGTTGGGAGGAGCTCTAAGCTAGCAGGAGAAACTGCAAACAGAGGGATGATGGGAATGGAAGGCGGGGTTGCTCCATGCCAACCGTCCCGACCACAATTTAGACGAGAAATTCTAATAAACTCCTGCCACTTTTGGGGGATTTTGGCCAAAAACGGCATCATCATAATTAAAAGTGCGTTATTATAGAGCGTTTACCATTTTCTAGTTCTGTCCGAATCTACTAATTCTAAAGTCTTTGCGAAAAACCAGTGTGCATCGATGCTCACTAGATTAGCAAATATAGACCACAATGCATTGCAGTCAAACAATTTTGAACCAAAAAATGTGTTTAAATCTAATTTTTGAATAAATATCCACATTTTCCCCATCAGAACACAGTGGAGTCATAAATAAACATCGTAAAATGTTCGTATTGATTCCATTTTCATGAAATCAGTGACGTCAAATCGGGGGTTTAGAAAAACAAAAGAAAAGTAGTGAGCATCGTGTCAGAATTGCCTTTAAAATCCAGGACACTTTATAGTCCCTCACTATAGAGTTTGTGGCTAGAACGGAGGCCGCTTCCATTCAGCGCCCTGGTTAACCTTTGACGTAGTTCACTCCATACGGGAAGTGTCGCGGCTGGTCTGTTCCAGCTAAACTAGCCTAAAAACTACCAAAGAACTTGGGTTAGCCAAAACAACTAGGATATAGCTGAAATATTAGCTAAACTCCAAAATAGCCTAAAAAAATCTTAGTAAACGACAAAACTGTCCAAACAGCTGCAGAATGACAATTTTTAAAAGTAACTTTTGAACATAATCATGAATAATAAAAAGGCAGGACTATTATTCCAGAATAAATCAACTTAAACCTTAAATAACTTTCAATATTTTACTCTCCATAAAAATATATTTTGTCAAAATGATACAAGTTAGAAATGAGAACAAGATAACATCAGGTCATTAATAACAATAAAATGATCTGGAGGGCCGGATCCGGCCCTCAGGCCTAGACTTTGACACATGTGCCTTATAATATAAAGTAACAGCTAATCGACTACTTTAATAGTTGATGTCAGCAGCGAAAGCATCAATATAAATCAGCCTCTTATTTTTCTAAGGGCGAGTGAAGACTTTGTGGGTTTTGGTTGGAGAGAAATCGACCCGAATGGTTCTGTAAGTGTTGCAGGTGGCCCCAGACCCCTGCGGTAGGATAATCTGTGAGGGAAAAAATTAGATTTGTCCTTTGAAAAATAGATCAGAGAAGATCGCAGAGGCACTTTAATGGTTGAAGATATCTGCTGGAGATGGAGAGGCTGTTTGGCTCCACAGAAGAATCATGATTTCATAAAATAACAGAATCTGGATATTAAGTTTGTATTTAACTTTAAAACCAAGATTAGTAACTTTTACTGATTGGATCAATAAAACCAAAACCCCTGAGAAGCTCTGAGCTAAAGCGAGCGCGACTTACGTTGGCGACTATCTTGACCTCCTTGTACTGCATCTCATAGAAGATGTCTGCGTTGGTGAGGGCCTCCAGCAGCTGAGGGCCGGCTTTCATTTGTTTCTCGAAGAACTTCACAAACTCGTGGAGCTGGGCACTTCCCTCCTCAAAGTCCTTGGAGAACTTCTTTCCTCCAGTTTTGTCTGCAGAGAGAGAACATCATATTTACAACTAAATCTGAGGAGTTTAGGAAACATTCAGTGAAGACTTTGATCTCATGTAGAGGATTATATCTGAGAGAGATCAGGAATATACTTTCCATCAAACTCCTTTTGACAGGTGACCTTTGACCCTAGCTATTTAGAACTGATTTTAAATTGTTACGTCATCGTGAGGGGCGGGGCACCTGTCACAACGAGTTTGATGTGAAGTATATTCATTATCTCTCTTGTGAGCTTTTATTCACTGTAGATTTGAACACTTTTAGGTCAAGAAAACTTTCTGAAGGAACTCTCCAGAACCTGAAATCAATCCACCCACCAGCAGCTTTGATCGGTTCGTCTTTACAAACATTCTGAGAAAACGTCTGTTTTTATAATAAATGACCTAATTTCTTGTTATTACAAAGCATTTTGTCTCTTCGTGAGTTAAGCTCATTCTTACAGATTATTTCAAACGTTTTCATGAAAAATAACTTGCTTTTATCCATTTTATTTCTATTTAAGAGTCATTTTAATGCAAATTTCTTCTTTTTTTGATGTCTTTAAACTTTCTGCAATAATTTGAATGTAAATTAGCTCCAAATGTTCATAAAGGAGCTCAAAGAACATGTCACGACTGAGTGTGAATGTGCAGAAAATAACTTTAAAGTTTCATAAACACTAAAAGTTCCAGGCTGGTGGTTTAAGACACACCTGTAGCAGATTTACCTGTACTGTACTTTGGGAGGAAAACAGCAACGAAAGGCGAGAAAAAGTCGCATTTTTCAGCTAAATCGTAAATTATTTTTTCATTTCTGACCAGAATTTGTGAAGAAAATGTTCAGACTGGAAGCAGAAAGATACACGAACTTTAGAGGATGAAATAAAGATGACAACAGGTGAGAAGATGAGAAGCTCGTTATGAAATTATCTGATCGTCTTTTAGTTCAAATAGTTACTGAACCCAAAAAGAAATGTTCTTTTCCAGCTTCCAACACACATAAAATGTTTCTGCAGCTCCACCCGAACACTCCTGGAACAGACGACACAACAGCCATGAAACACGGACTTCATGGAGTCACCTTTGAGCTTCTTCAGAGCCTCGGTGCTGAAGATGTCCACCCTCATGGCGGCGAGCTGCTTCTCCCGGAGGTCCACCTCCTCCAGGGAGCGTTTGTACTTGGACAGCTGGTCGAACAGCGCCTGAGGCTGAGAACAGAGGAGGAGGTCAGGGAGGTCATCAGATCACAACCTCACTGACGATGTCAGAACCTTCAGACCCGTCCTCACCACAAACTCAGCCAGAACTTTGGACCGCAGGTCCGCCTTTGACTCGACTGGAGCTTCAGGAGCAACAAAAATAAAAGTTTTCACATCAGTGAATCAAACTTCACAGAATAAAAACAAACAAACATGAACCTCACATTCTAAAACATAGTGAATAAGCATTTAAATTTAATTTAGGCTTGAAGAATAAATCACAAGGGATCTGTCCACACCAGTTAAAAAAACTCTGTTAAAATTTAATTAAATAGAATAAAATATATTAAAATCAACAAAACACGTAAAAGGGCTAAAAGCAGATAAAAATGATCTCATAAAAGACATCGTTCTAGAATAGGAGTCTGCATAGGAGCGCTCCATTGAGGCTCTCTGATTAAAGAAAAATAAACAGTTTTTAAAAGTATAATTGTAAGAAGTAAGTGGGTATTAAAAAAAAAATAAAATAGATTCAACTCATTCACAAACAGTTGAAGGACATTATGTATCAGAAGCTTTTTGAGTGCTAGATTTTTTTATTTTTAAACAAATTCAAGGATTTGAAGTGTTTGTAAAAAAAATTAGCCGATTTATTTCATTAGATCAGCAAATGTTTGTGTGAAAGTTAAAAATCTAATGATGTTCTGAACTGAAATGATCCTATGAGCGTCTTTTATTTTGAAAGGAAGTCATGTGAGATCTCTGACAAAAATTATAAAATATTTCAATATTTGAAGAAAAAAAAGCTTATTGTGATCATAACATCAACATTAATATAAAAACTAATCCATGTCTCATTTTCCTAAGAAGTGGATAAGACTTTGTGGCTCCTGTTGGGATGTTCTCAGAGCCAAACGGCTCTTTAAGGGTTGAAGGTCGCAGACTCTTGTTCTGAATCACGTGTGAGAGTCAAGGCCCGGGGGCCGGATCTGGCCCTCCGAGTAATTCTATCCTATTAGGCTTTTTAACGTTTTTTTAGGCAGTTTTGGAGTTAGGCTAATATTCAAATGCAATCTGTTTTGGCTAGTTTTATTTATTTATTTATTAAAGATTTTTAAGCTATTTTGAAGTTTAGCTATTTTTTCAGCTACATACTAGCTCTGTTGGCTAACCTAAGTTTTTTTTCTTTTTCGTTTTTTAGCCTAATTTGGCAATTAGCTAATATTTTAGCTAACTATCAACATCAGTATTTTTATCTATCAGTTTCAGCATCTTCAGCAGCCACATTCAGCTTCCAGCATTCACACCAGCATTATCACAGGTAATGCTATATATCTAGTTCATAATTATGTTAAAAAGTTACAGTTTTAAAATTTTAGAGTGTTCAATAAATGCTTGTCATGTTCGTCCCGTGAAATAAGGAGTGTTTTTTTGATTTTGGCCCCTTGTGTGATTGAGTTTGACATATCTGGTCTAGACAATAAAACATAATAAAAACAAAGTAGAACACATAAAATAAATAACATTTTAAATAAAATTCGTTCTTAAATTCCAGCCAAAAGGCGGTTAGAAGGGCTTTGAATATTTTTTAAATAACATGGACTCTCTTTCACTAACTAATAACAATTGAAATGGTCAAAGACTAATTTAATAGTCGATTATTTGCTTTTTTGAAATCTCCAAACTACGGTGCGCCCTTTCTAATGCCGCGTCTGCCATCGTCTTTGACACACGAGCAGTAGTGCTAACCCGGTCAGTAGTGATGTCACAGGAAGTTGTATGAAGACTTGGTTACCATAACAACACGCCAACGGAGCTTGAAAGTGGAAAACAAAGAAAAATAACAAGTTTCTATTCCAATCTCTGGTTACGACGAGTGTTTTAAATCAAGTTTACGCACGATCCAATCAGTCGAGTATTAAGATCATTGTTTAGCAGCCCTTAAATCCACCAGAGCTCCACGCCCCGTTCTGACTCGTGTGTAAGATAACACGTCTGCAGCAGACGCTGAAAGAAAACTGTTGCTGGACTAAAAGATCAACTGAAGTAAAACTGACTCTGTTGTTGTTGTTGTTGTTCAGCAGGAGGAGAGTCTTCTTTGGTTAAGATGCTCTTCAGCTCAGCGATCAGAGCTCCTGAATACACATCCCTCTCCTCCCAGATGGTCAGAATCCTCTCCACCGATTTATGAACCTTGGAGTCGCCCTCATGGCTGCAAAACGAAGAAAGAATCATAAAGTAAGACGAAATAAAAATGCCTGATTTTCCTCTAGGGTTGAATAAAGGATTGACATTACCTGACCAGCAGGAAGGCGTCTGGAAGCAGCTCCGCAAACGCCGTCCGGTAAACGATGGCGTTTTTCCTCTTGCAGTTCTGAATGACGTCGTTGGCGAGATACAGCAGGTTCAGGCGGTGAGACGAATCAGCTGTTGGAAGGGGGGGGGCATTCAGTCAGTCATCAATGATCTTTAGGAATCAGAAACGACTTTGAGGAAAAACGGAAAATAACCTTTAATGGAAAATTACTACTAATAAAAGAAAAAATGTATAAAAACATGAATTTTCTGAATCTAAATTGTTTCTTTAAAGGCAAAAACATAAAAACGATGAAGAAACATCATCATCACAAAGTGAGCTTAAAGCCTAATTAAAGATTTATAATTACAGGATTAATGATCCCACAGCTGAAACCTTTATACCGTGTGCTGTAAACACAACAATAACTAAAAATGTACACAAACTGGAGCTGTTCTGTGAAGACCAGAGCTAAACACATTTCACCTGCAGCATCACAGTGAATCACAGGATTTGGCTTCAGTGTTTTGTCCCCTTTGTGACCTGATGTTCCATCACAGCTGTCAAACCAACATGTTTTCTAACCAACCTGCCATCGAAGCTCCTGATTGGCTAAACACACCTGATCAGGTAATAATCAGCAGCAGATAAGGCAGAATTTCTTTAAACAAACAGCAGGACTCCGGCCGTCGAGGCCGACACACCTCTGGTTTCCACTGATCTAGACTTGGGAATCATTGACTGTATAAGTAGGAACTGGACTGAGTGACCCCTCCCTTTTGGTGTTCCTAACAGGAAGTACCTGCAGGTTGAAAGAAGGTCAAAGTCCCATAGACCTCTATTCACAAATAGATGGATTTTATTTGTCAGAATAATCATTCTTACTCTTTTTTCTTCTTAACATCTTCTTTATAATCCTGATGTTTTATAAGATATTTTTTCTTGATCACCAGTTATTCAAGTTATAAACTGACCAATCAGATGCCTCAGTAAAAGATTGTGGCTTCCGATGGCCCCGCCTCCAACATTTGATTGACAGGTTTCTCCGAGCCGCTTTCAGTGGGAGGGGCGTGGCCTTTGAACAACCCTGAGGAAGCTCACTCCTGATTGGTTGACAATACTTCCTCTAAAAACGTGACTGGTTCCAATATGGCGGTAGACGTAACAGGAAGTGACGGCAAAGGATCTGGCCTGATTTCACGAGGGTGGAAGGTAATGCATTTCCTATGAGGGACCTTAACGCTTGCTATGTCCAGTTTGTACTTATACAGTCAATGATGGAAAGGCCCATGTGGCTGCAGGGACCTACAGCACCCGGTGTTCCCAGAGCCTCTCCCATTCAAGGACTAACCGGACCGGATTCAGGAATATCCGGGGTGGTACAACCATTAAGCGACATCTCTATAGAGTTAGCTGTCTTGGCTAATTTAGGCTTTTTTCAGGTTTTTGGGCTATTTTAAAGTTTAGGTATTTTGTTCAGCTACATGCTAGCCGTTTTGGTTTTATGCTAATTTGGCATTTAGCTAATATTTTAGTTGGCTTTCAGCTTCGGCAATTTCAGCTTCAGCGTTTTTATCTATCAGTTTCAGCATCTTCAGCGGCTAAATTTAGCTTAAAGCATTCACACTAGCATTATCGCAGGTAATACTATAAATCTAGTTATGTTAAAAAGTTAAAGTCTTAAAAATGTAGTTTTAGAGCGTTCAATAATTGTTTTTCCTGTTCAGCCACGACCTAAAGTATGTTTTGGATTTTGCTCCCTGTGTGATTGAGTTTGACTCTCCTGTTTTAAGCAGATCATATTGATTTACAAGTTAGAGATTTCCACGGTAACTGGGTATAGAAACCCACATTATTGATCAAATCCCTCGTTTCGTTCAGGTTTATTGAAGGCTGTAGTGTTCACCTCAGAGATGTCAGTGCTGGTGGGAGACCATAAACACACAATAAACTTTCTAGGTTCCAAGAAAAAAACTGTTAATTTATCTAATTGAACCAAAATACAAGAAACAAAAAAAGCAGAAAGCATCTGGACTTTGGGTTGGGGTGCAAAAGCAACGGAACATGTTTAGGATCATTTATGGAAAAGCTTCAACAAAAAAGTGAAGAATTGGGCTGTTTGTGCTGCTCGTCTATGGTCGGGGACGCTGACCAGCTGTGATTTCCTAAAACCAGATTGAGAGAGACCCTTAAGATGAAGAACTCCAGAGATGACAGATACAGACGGGCAAACACACCGCGGCTTTGCTGAAACTCTGGTGTGGATGCAGTTTGTTTAGAACAGGAAAAACGACTTTTTAAGCGTATCGACAAACATTCAGATTAACAGTCAAACATCAGATCAAGACAGCAATGCACCCAAAACACTGTATGATCATTGACTGTACATAGACAACTGGACTGAGTGACCCCCTCCTCTAACGTCTGAAACAGGAAGTACCTGCTCAGAATAGACATTGTTCTTGATAATCCAAATTTTTCCACATTTTTTCTGTAGTTCAAGTTATAAACTGACCAATCAAATCCTTCAATAAAAGTAGGTGGAGCCTGCTGGCCCCACATCCAATGTTCAGAATGTTTGACAGGTTTTCTGTAGCACGCTATCAAGAGGTAGGGGTGTGGCCTTCTAACAAGCTCACTCCTGACTGGTTGGAGTGGTGGCTATAGAATATTGACTCTGACCAATCAGGACTCTGGAGGGCAAAAATGAATCCTGAAGTGAGACGGGTTTCAACTAAATTTTACTCAAAACGTTGTGAAAATGGCCGATGGGTAAGACAGATAAGAGGTGAAGCTCTGATGGGCCCACCCCCCAGCCAATCAAAATCACTACTTTAAATGTAGTGAAATGTACATTTGAACTACTTGGCTCCAAATTTCAATGGAAAACATGAACATGACTTGAAGTGGTAAACAGGATAAAATGTTATTTCTGATGACATTCATTATGACCTAATATTAAAGATGTCATTTAGTATATAATTGTTTACATCCTACGTATTAAATTACATTTATTTCCAAATTTAAATATTTAAAAATACAGAAATTATATTTATTGTTGGGAAAAAATGTAAAGATTTTAGATTTTTTCACATTAATTTATACAAAATAAATAAAATGAAAGTATTAGATTAAAAAAAAGTAAAATATTTTGTCAACTTTTAAAAATACCCTAAAGCTATAAGTAATATGGATATCAAATCCACAAACTTTTAATTTAAAATATTGTTAAATGTAAACAATTAAATATATATATATTAGTATTGTGTCAAGTAAATCTAATAACTCTTCCATTGTTATACTTTTATTTTTTTTAAGTAAAAGTACTGATGCTATAAATGTTTTACTACACGAATTCGTTTATAATATCTGACTGAATGAACATTTTCCGTCGCGCTCTCCGTTCCAGATTGGAACAAATCCGCCGGTCAATAAAGGAGGGAAAAGTTGTTTACATTAACTTTATTTAAAACTGTCTGCATTAACATGAATCCTGTAAACAGTTCCTGCAGTCTGAACGTTCAGAGTTACTCACATTTCTTCAGACACTTCATCCAGTGCCGCACAATGAGGCTGTGGTATTTCTTGTTATCGATGCACCACGTTGACAGTCCTTGAATAGAGTCCATCGTGTTGGTCACGCTCCGGAATTTCCGCTCTAATGTCGCCTCCAGAGAGCCGCCAGAAGCGGCTGTAGCTCCCGCTGCCATGTCCACAGGCGCTCGCGCTGCGCTCTCTCATTACAAATCCAACTAGCATGGGGCTAGCATTTAGCTTAGCTTACTAGCTTCTCTCTGAGTTCATTCCCGCACATTCAGCACCGGCTCCGCTCTGACGCCGCATAAATTAAACGTTACTTTTTGTTTTTCTGAACTAATTTCCCCGTTTGTAAAGAAATACTAAATGAGCGTTTATAACTGACTATCAGGCTGTGTTATTAACAGGTTAAGGATAAAAGTTAGCGCCCCGCTTCATCCTGTAGCGGTGTACAGGTTGATTTGAGCACTTCCGCTGGAGAAAGGGGACAGCAGCGCCACCCAGCGGCGCGGAGGAAAACGTGATCGGAGCCCAAACAATTAGTTAGCGCCATCTGCTGTATGGTTTTGGAATAGAAAATTCTCTCACACGACCACTAGAAAAAACATATAACTAACGTATTAAAATATTCTTTGGGCAGGATTCTTAAAATGTGTGAACAAAGCGCCACATCTGCTGCTGTCACATCAGAAAATTTACTAGAAATTTTCGGAATAATTTTCTTGGGAATTTTGAAATAAGTGAACATTTAATTACTTGAGAAATTGAATAAATCAGTTATTTCTTTGGGAATAACTGTCTTTCTTCTCATATTTCTCTTTTGACTAAGTCAAAAATGTTTTTAACTTTACAGAACAAGTAGATAATCTGAATTCATTTAATTTTTTGCACTTTATCTTTTATTATATGTAAATATTTTTAAATTGATCTAAATAGATTAAAAAAAATCTTGTAGAGATTAAAAATTAATCTCCTGGAAAAAAAATACCTTTTTTTATTTTAAAGGAATTGGGAGCCAAATATGATGAGACCTTTTAAAGTAATACATCAGTTTTTAATCCCAAAAAGATTAAAAGACCTTCATGACAGTAAAAAAATAAAAAATAGAGAACCGTAGACAATTATTTCACTGAAATTCATTCGAAATGCATTTTGACAAACCAAATATTTTAATAATATATAAAAACATGTTTTATTCACCAACAGTAATTATTTCATGTAAAAATCGTTGGTTAAAATAAATAAACAAAACCATCAACATATAAACTTGTTTCCATCTGAGAAAACTCAAATTTACCGAGGATTACATTAAACCAAATCACAACCGGACACTTTTGTTCTTCGTTTCACATTTAAAAACATCATTTTGCATCCAGAATTAATGAAGCAAATAATGACACAAACCCAGATTTAGTTTGAGTTGTAATTACTGTTAAAATCTTACTTCAGGTGTTTTTGTTGGATTTCAGGTGTTTAAAGTAAGGCTGACAGGTGATAAACCACCAGACATGAAATGTCATTCAACGTGAATGATACCCGATGTAAAACGTTATGATAGAAAACCCTAATAATGTGAAAAAAACCTGGATCTGTTAAGGAATGGAAATATTTAACATGCTTTTCAAGTATTTTATATCAAATGATGAAAGCACTTAAATGCTGGAACAGCAACTCAGAGGAACAAATGGTTTTAACGGGACAGAGAAGCTGCTTTTCACCTGCAGAACCTTCTGAACTTTCCTCATAAATAATAATAAACCAAATGTTTATCTGTAAACTGCAGCCAAAACCTTTTTACAGTTCAATAACTTATCTCAACATTTGGTATAAAAAATCATCATAAATACCTCCAACGTT
Source organism: Oryzias melastigma (assembly GCF_002922805.2). Classification (NCBI taxonomy): domain Eukaryota; kingdom Metazoa; phylum Chordata; class Actinopteri; order Beloniformes; family Adrianichthyidae; genus Oryzias; species Oryzias melastigma. Next base: position 26,298,735 of record NC_050522.1, read on the forward strand.
CACAGATATGTAACAAGTCCTCATCACCCAAAGTGCAGCATTCATTTGAATCCGTATGGATGGAAATGATACAAAAATAAGACATTTAGAAGCTTTTCCATCAAAATGAAGATCAGTTTATAGCTACATAAACGGTTAGAACTTTATATTTCCACATTTCATGGAGTTGCAGTTAGAGCTGCAGTCGTTACTTTATATTATAGGGAATCAGAGTTTAGTAAAGTTGAACAAAGTTGTGAAAATACAGCATAAAAAAGCACTTTTTTCCTTATTTAAGTCAATAAGACCAAAACTTTATCTTTAGTGAAAAATAGTTTCAGAAGCCGACCTCATTAGAGAGATCAGGAATATACTTTCCATCAAACTCATTTTGACAGCTGACCTTTGACATTACGTTATGTCATCTTGAGGGGCGGGGCACCTGTCAAAAGGAGTTTGATGGAAGGTTAATCCCATATCTCTCTCTGATGTGATGTAATCTTGTTTTAATCCCAAACTAATGACGGACAGAAGCTGCAAGATTAATTAAAAGCTTAATAAACCATCATCTGAATCGTCCTTATCTTTAGTTAGTTTTATCTTTAGTTAGTTTAAAGTTAACGATTGTTGAGAGTTGTGCTTTACATCCACTTTTTGAGTGACCCGATTAGTCGACTAATCGATCAGTCGACTAATCGATCAGTCGGTTCGTGGCAGCCCTAGTTTGAAAGGTGCAGCTGCGTGTTCGGCTGAACACGACTGTTGTGTCGACATCAGCTGCACCGCATGTAAAGAGGTTTTCTTTGGCACTTTCTGTCCTTCACTCACAGAAATGCTCTTTTTAAAAGGGCGGGAACGTTTTCCCGCCCTTGACTTCTTCACTGGAGGTGGAGCTTGGACAAACAGGTAACTGTTAGTGAACCAGGAGTGCTATGGAAAATGATTGTAATATAAAAGAGTTCATAAACCAAGAGGTCCGTCCTGTGTTCTGCTGGAACATTCCCTCTAACTACAACACAGAATCCTTTCCCGCTCGTCTTTGAAGAGGAAAACCTCTAACCTGGTAAATGTTTCCCTCCAACAGTAAACTACGAACCGCTCCGGCTCATTCAGTGCGATACCTCAGGAGAAGCAGGTTCATGGAGGTGCTTCTCTGCAGTCCTGACTTAATGCTTATGGAATCCCCGCTGTAGCGGGAACGCCGTCTGAGGCCCAGTGAGGTCGGTTACTGCTGGTTAAGGAGAGCTGCAGCGGCGCCGTTGCTAGAAGACACGGAGCTGTCCTGCATGGCTGGACTCTCACAGGAGGGAAGCTCAGGATTTGGGTTTTGGTGCTTGCCGTTGGACCACAACCATCTGATTACGCGGCAGTGGCTGTCTGTGAGCGTCTGTCCAGCGTCACGGCGGCCCCCCGTCAGGTGGGGGCGCTCCTCTCCTGGAGGGGTTTGTTTTTTAGGAGATGGGGGAAGACACGTGGCGGCAGCGGCGAGCGGCGGGGCGTCACAGCGGCCGTGTTCCTGTTGATGGTGTTTGCGTTTGGCTGGCACTCCGCCGGCGTCACGGGGGTCCGGCCAGCTCAGCTTTCGTTTCTGAAACAGAAAACCAGAGACTGGGTCAAAGGTCAGACATGAGAGAACGGCGCCGGAGATCTTCAGGGAAAACGGTTGAGGAGCTCTGAAAGCCATTTACTGAACGCCTTTTGACTTTATTTTACTTTTTAAACCAAATCTACTTTGTTTCTTAATTAGGCTGTCACATGTTTAGCTAACCAATGTGTCAAAGTCGAGGCCCGGGGGCCGGATCCGGCCCTTCTGGTAATTCTATCCGGCCCTCCAGATCATTTTATTGTTATTAATGACCCGATGTTATCTTGTTCTCATTTCTAACTTGTAGAATTTTGACAAAATATATTTTTACTGAAAGTAAAATTGAAAGTTATTTAAAGTTTAAGTTGATTTATTCTGGAATAATATTCCTGCATTTTTATTATTCAGAATTATGTTAAAAAGTTACAGTTTGAAAGTTTTAATAATGTAGTTTTAGAGTGTTCAATAAATGTTGACCCTGTTCGACCTCAGGTGTGTTTTGGATTTCGGCCCTTGTGTGATTCAGTTTGACTCTCCTGACTAACCAATCAGAAGCTCACCTTCACTGGCATGTGGAGCTGGTTCTGGTGCCAGTGTGGGGTCAGAGTTGAAGGAGGCGTTTGCCGGTTTGTGGACTTTAAGGCTCTCTGAGGGAACCAGGCCTTCAGCAGCATCTCTATCTGCAGCAGGTTTTGAAGGTATTTCTCACTGTAAACATGAGAAAAATGGCATTAAAAATGAATGAATGCTGTTATTCAGTCATAAATATGGGAATACACAGATCTTAGAAGCTCACCCCATCTCAGGTCTCTGTAAGATTCCTAGAATCTTCTGCAGTCTGTCGATGGCAACACTTTGCTGGAAACCGTTTAAACCTAAAACACAAAAGATCTTAATATCCAAAACACAAACCAATGATGATGGTGTTAAAACAGTCACAATGTCCCTTACCTTTGTCAAAACGCCCCATTTTCAGCCCATGGAGAAGCTCAAACAACGGATGGATAAATCTGTGCAAATCAGCGCACTAAAGAAAAGAAAAGAAACATTTATGAACGTCTCAGATCTGCTTCTGATCTTAGGAAAACACGAGAACAAGCCTCACTTTCTGAGCAAAAGCCAGGTCCCCAGGTGTCTGCAGCGATGACCCCAGCTCAGCGGCTCCAGGAGAGGCCGACGCGGCGGGATATCGATCCGGGATGTCGAGTCCTGGCGGGTCGCGCTCGTACAGTTGATTTGACCCAAAACGGAGGTACGGTCCGGAAACGTCCTCGTCAGACAAGAGACAGACTTTCTTCCCTCCGTCCCCTTCAGGCTCGGAGAAGACGTCCGCCTCATCCTCAGTCTGCTCGCCCTCGCTGGGCAGGAAGCTGGAGTTGGAGCGCAGCGAGTCGTAAGACGGCCATTTAGAGGAAGCGCCCAGAGAATTCATCTGGGAAAAACTGAGAAAACAATGAAACATTTAAAGGAGAGAATGCTTTGAATTATGATCTGTAGATGTTACATGTCTTAGATGTTTACCAAATAATTTAAACCACATGTGTCAAAGTCAAGGCCCGGGGGCCGGATCCGGCCCTCCTGGTAATTCTATCCGGCCCTCCAGATCATTTTATTCTATTGTTATTAATGACCCGATGTTATCTTGAGCTCATTTCTAACTTGTATAATTTTGACTAAATATATTTTTATTGAGAGTAAAATATTGAAAGTTATTTAAGGTTTAAGTTGATTTATTCTGGAATAATATTCCTGAATTTTTATTATTCATAATTATGTTAAAAAGTTACAGTTTTAAAAATTGGCATTCTGCAGCTTTTTGGAATATTTTGGTATTTAATAAGATTTTTTAAGCTATTTTGGAGTTTAGCTAATATTTCAGCTACATGTTAGCTGTTTTAGCTAAGTTTTTTGTTGTTGTTTTTTTAGGCTAATTCGTCATTTAGCTAATATTTTCATATTTATCAGCTTCAACATTTTCAGCTTCAGCGGTTTTAGTTTTAGTGTTTTCAGCTTCAGCATCAACGTTTTTAGCTATATTTCAGCATTTTCAGCTATCAGCACTAGCATTTAAGCGGACAAATTCAGCTTCCAACATTCAGACTAGCATCATCACAGGTAATGCTATAAATCTAGTTCATAATTGTGCTAAAAGTTACGGTTTTAAAATTATAAAATGCAGTTTTAGAGTGTTCAATACACGTTTCTCCTCTTCGGTCGAGATTTAAGGTGTTTTAGTTTGACTCCCCTGATTTAAAGAGACCACAAATCACCATAAAACACATTCTTAATCAAATTAAACTAGAATTCTGCAGTAAATAATGTGAATAATCTTTAAGAAGTTTGTAGATATCAACACAAGACCATTAACCGAATGTAAAAAACACAAGATCCAAACACAACCTGCTCTAACTTTATGGAAACATCACCAATGGGACGGAGCTCATGAAAAGCCAAGCCTCCAATTCCAGGAATTACTCAAGTTAGGAGATAAAATGACAAAAGTTCTTGAAACATAGGAGCTGTTTTAATGAAAAGGAGCCAGGATTGTGAAAGGAAAGACTTGCATCTAATATATCATTAAAAAAAGAACCCTCCTGAGAATCACAGAAAATCACCTCCATCCTGTCTGACACAATGTGCACCAGAACACTAAAACCACATTTGATCTTAATCAGCAAACTGTTTCAAAGAACCACCACCAACTTCTCATACTTTTACTCTCGTCTCCTGAATTCTGAGAACGCTCCACCTCGATTTTTATCTTTACGAGCTTATAAATGGTTAGATTTTAAGTTAAAATCATGAATGAGAGACACAACTTATGTTTGTTGTTCAGTGTGCAGCCATACTAATGTGAACAGAAAAAAGGGATTTTAAATTTACCAACTTAAACCATCAAATTTAACAAATAATACAAATCTATAACACTTATGTACACTTTTTCTTGTTTTCGTTATTGCATGTATCCAATTAAAACTAAAGTGATATTAAGACAGAATTTTTTATATGTCAAAAAAAGAAAAAAAAACCTTTCTGTAGCCCCTTTGAATGCACAAGATCCTCTAGATTTCCAGTAAAATGCCTTAAAATCTCAATTTGATGGATTTTAACACAAAAGTTTAACAATTCCGAGTAGAAAACATCCGATCTTTTAAGAAAACTGAATATCTGCAACGTTAGTGGGGATATAAGGACATAATTTAATCAAATGCGAGCTTTGAACCAACTTTTAAACATATACATAAGGGTTGAGAAAAGGGAATTAATGTAAAAAAACTGGAATATAACGAAATTGTGCCCAAAGAGATCCGCTGGAACACGCGTTAGCCTCCCGTTCGCCGTTACCTACCAAGTTTACCGGTTCTGGTGCTGATGTCCGAACGTACGTAACAAAATGTATGCCTTTTATTTCCCATTTTAAACTTTTAAAAGATATCGCTCCGCTTTGCACCCAGTCGAGTTAGCAAGTTAACTTGATTTTCGTGTCCCCCGAGGGTATTTTAACAGGAAATACATACGTTTCAGGTAGCCATCTTTTTAAAAACGAATTATTTCGTTAATAAGAAACTGTAACACCGACATGTGAGAAACCTCGACTCGTTTTTCACCGTAAAGCTCCCGTTAACAGACGTAGAAAGGCGAGTCTCTTACCTTTTTTGAGGACTGCTGGGAAAGCTAGGCTATAGAGGAGCAGGTTGGCTCCGTGCGCTCGCGGGTTGTTACTCCTAATGTCCGGTGAGCGCGCGCCCCTTTCCCTTTCTAGAAACGCCGCTCGTGTTTTCGAGGCGGAAGCCCCGCCCCGAACAACAAGTCCTCGCTGCAGACGACTCCGCACGTGCCCGTGAGCGTTCGTCTAACGCTGGCGGAGAATTCTCCCCTCATTGGCGGAAGCGTCAACCAATCAGGAGCGAGCTCGGCGCTGATTGGTCATTTCTAGTTCAGCCTGTAACGTCGGCACGTGTTGGTAGTGTGGTGGGAGAGCAGCACGGGGCAGCCGTGTTTTTCAAATATATCCCTCATAACGGGTCACGTTTGACCCCAGCTCATTAAAATATGAAAGAAGCAGTTAAAGACACGGACCACAAAGCATTCTGGGTAAACATGTTTTGTATACTGGCCTCCACTGCTAAAGGTTTTCACATTTTTGTCTGAAAGTGTGCTGCAATAGTTTGATGGTGTGATAGGATCTTTTTCGTTTACAACCTCCAGCGTCAGGTTTCCTTTATTGCTGAGAAGACAGGAAGTCTGAGGCTTCTGTTCGAAGGCTTAGAAAACAGTCTTATGTAAGGGAAAGGCTGGAGAAGTGAATCACTTCTCAGGTCACATGCAGGATGCTTCCAGCAGGATTACATAGCAACTGCTTTGTTTCTGGTCCTCTCGTATAGAATGTCACCAGACAGCGCAGAAGTTCTGGGTGTGGAAGACCGGAGCTCAATTCAAATGTCTGTTAAAGAATAGATTCTAACAATGGAGATGGATCCCACTTGTTAACAGACTGACAGCAGAAAGAAGGTGCACCAAAGCAGCGGATTAGAAATGATCTTTATGGGTTCTTTGATGCTCTGTGACGTTAGAACATCAGAACATTTAGTTCTAGTTTTTTATTATTATTGCAACACAAAGGAAACTCTAACCAGAATGACAACACTCTGATGGAACTATAAGCAATAAAGAAGATCATTTAAAAAATAATTCAATTCAGTTCTTAATCTAAGATTATGAAGGATTAAATCCTGGTTTTATTTGTCGGTCAGAACGTTGTATCAAACCACCTTCAGGTGCGGTTGTCTGCTCATTTCCAGGCCTTCATGGAGCTGATATATGTCCGTGGAAGAATGCCAACAGACACATTTGTTTATTTCACAACATGTACCGACTGCTCCAACAGCCACGTGTCCTCAAAGAAAACACGTCATCTGTTCAGCTTTTTCCTCCAGAAACGACTCCGCATTATTAAACGTGACATCAGAGTCTTTTGAACTTGTGAGAAATAAACATTAGAGCTGCCACATAGTCGACTAATCGAGTCATGCACAACGTGGATGTAAAACACACATCTTAACCATCATTAGCTTTAAACTAACTAAAAACTAGATACATAGCATTATGTGATAATGCTAGTGTGAATTCAGTAACAGAATTTGGCCGCTAAATATGCTAGTGACGATAGCTGAATATACTGAAATTGATAGCTAAAAACACTGAAGCTGATGGCTGAAAAAATATTAGTTAAATGCCAAATTAGCCTAAAAACTTTTAAAAAGCTTATGTTACCCAAAACAGCTAGCATGTGGCTAAAATATTAGCTAAACTCCAAAATAGCCTAAATTAGCCAAAATAGCTAGCACGCAGCTAATGTAACCACGAGGGGGCCCAAGCCAGGGTCTCATTGTGCTGGTCCCAATAGCCTAAAAACAAACAAAAAAATCCTAAATTAGCCAAAATAGCTAGCATGTAGCTAAAATATTAGTTACATTCCAAAACAGCCTAAATTAATAAGCCTAAATAAGCCTAAATAGCCAAAACTGCTAGCATGTTGGGAAATATTAAATAAATTCCAAAATGG
>NC_050522.1:26306123-26313368 GCF_002922805.2 Oryzias melastigma
AAACAAACAAAAAAATCCTAAATTAGCCAAAATAGCTAGCACGCAGCTAATGTAACCACGAGGGGGCCCAAGCCAGGGTCTCATTGTGCCGGCCAAATAACCTAAAAACAAACAAAAACATCCTAAATTAGCCAAAACAGCTAGCATGTGGCTAAAATATTAGCTAAACTCCAAAATAGCCTAAATTAGGCAAAATAGCTAGCACGCAGCTAATGTAACCACGAGGGAGCCCAAGCCAAGGTCTCATTGTGCTGGTCCCAATAGCCTAAAAACAAACAAAAAAATCCTAAATTAGCCAAAATAGCTAGCATGTAGCTAAAATATTAGTTACATTCCAAAACAGCCTAAATTAATAAGCCTAAATAAGCCTAAATAGCCAAAACTGCTAGCATGTTGGGAAATATTAAATAAATTCCAAAATGGCCTAAAAAACCTTATTAAATGCTAAAATAGTCCATAAAGCTGCAGAATGCCATTAAAACTTTCAACTTTACTACACCCTAACTCCATATAATATAAAGTAACGACTAATTGACTATTAAATTAGTCGACTAATTGTGGCTGCTCTACTAAACAACAATTTATCATTAGAAAACTTCTAATAAAAGCTGAAGTATGATGTGAAGAACCAAAAACACACATAAAACTACAACAACAGGTATTTTATTCAAATTTGACCAAAAGTTTGTGGCAAAATGCCACCTAATTGTTTGACTTTGTTTCTTCTCCCATGTGGGGATGTTTGTAAATGTCTGTCCATAAAAAAAAGAACGAAAAAAATCTGTATTCCGTTTTTAGAATTATTTTATTTTTTTATTGTATTTTATACAATACTGCGTTTTTTAACGTTTCACTCAAAGTTTTCATGCAACCTTTATTTTGAAAGGTTATTTTCATTTCCTGCTTTAACTGCAACAAAAGAAAATATATTTTTCTTTAATTCTTGTAGATTTTTTAAAGGTGGTGTAATACATCTGTCCTGAACTGCTTAAAAAACATTTGAACATGAAATTTCTTTCCTACTTTTCTGTTACAGGCACTTTTTGTCTGTAAAAGCTCAGAGAAAGATTTTTACTTTGGTTTTATCATTAAAACATAGAAAAAAACTTTCAAAATTATTCATACATTAAAGAAAACTCAATTTTTAATGTTAATTTTTCCTGAATCTGGTTTGGGATTACCTAAAATTCAAACTGTACAGGGACAAATAATCTGGAATCTGAATCTGAATCCTAATATTTGTGAGAACTCTTAACCTTAAGAAGCTTTTCAGTATAAAATGTAGGCCCTCTGAAGCTGCGCGACATCATGACCCCGTGACCTTGCAGACAAGATAGTGTGGTAAAAGTGAAATTTGACTGTGGGGAGAGCAGATGCAGCATCACATTCCTCCTGTGAAGAAAGATTAGCCCACAGATGTGCATGATTTAAATAGATGTAGAGCAAGCTGCTGCTAAGCTCCATTCAAAGATGGTTTAATTTATCCAGAAAATGAGCTTTTGCTGTCTCGACTTTATTAAACATTTCAGAAAGGTGTGTTCTTTTCATTTATGTTGTAGGTCCACAGATCTTTCTGATAACAGCTTTAAATCGTTCCTTTTCTCCGTCTTATCAACAGTTCTCCCTCAACCGAAGCCTCTAGCAGCCGAGCCAGGGGTCCTCTCTGCTGGTCCTGGAGACGAAGGCGATCTTCCGGGCCATTTCCGTGTTATAAATGCGCTTGCAGTTCTCAAAGTTCTTCCTCTGTCGCTCTCGGCAGGGCTTCTCGTAGTACCGCTTACGCTTCACCGTGTCAATGATCCCGTCCTGAGTCAGGAGCCTGGGAATGTGGAGGAAAACAGGAACGGGTTAGGAAACGCTGCCATCTGCTGGTAAACGCACGTTACTGAATATATTGTGTCTGTAAAATTAATCTAAAAATACTACAGAAAGTACACTTTTTGTGTTAAAAAAACAAGGAAATTCCAATAAAACCTTTTAACATTAGCATAGTTTTTATTATTTTTCTTAATTTACCCCAAAAACTTCCTGCAGACTAAACTCCATAAAGATTTAAAGGAAGCATCGATCAGAATCTCTGTTTGTTGATCAACTCTGATCAATCCTGCCAGCTTCTAAGACACAGCAGGTGACACTCTGACCTTCAAGCTTTCACCACCTGACTTTTCTGGGGTCATGTGACTCGTTCAAACCTTTTATCACCTGAAAAATGTCTCAAACAAATGTAAATTTCACAATAAAGCTCCCATTAAAACGAAGCAGCTCACCTGTTTGGAGACACTCGTTTCCCCTAGAAAGGTTAATGTCCCGACTTTCAGACTAATATTATGGGATGAGGTTTTATTGTAGCATTTACAAGCAGTCAGTCGTTTGTATTGCTCCCCAGCATCTTTTGTCTACATTTTTTAATAGTAGATGAGTTTTAGACAAACCTCACTAACTTTAAACGAGGAAAAATATGATCTGATTTAAATAAAACAATTGTTAAAAATCAGTAACAAAACTCCAACAAGAACTGCAGAGTATAATAGTTTTCTTATAAGACTGGTTTACTAAAAGAAGAGTTTAAATTAGCTTTAAATAACACTACACTAGTATTGTCTCCCCCATTAAAATGATCAGAATCAGGTGACCCATTCACCTGGTCACAGGTGTAAACATTCCAGCTCTCAGACATGCAGACTGTTTGGGACTGAATGGGATGGAACTTCAGTTCATGTGTGAGTCAAGGCAGGTGTATAGCTTCTAATAAATGTAATAAAACCCATAAAAAACAGAAGTCACTTTATTTTATAATAAAAACACATTAAAAACACGGTTTTTTAGCACTTTTCGTTTGTCTAGCCTTCAGTTGTTTATGCTAGCTAGACGGAAAAGCTCTTAACAACACTGAGTTCCGTAAAACAGATGTTGAGACAAATAATTAAATTAAAAATAAATGAAATTTGTTATCCTAAAGTTTAAATATAAACGCATCTCTACTGCGCAGCTGCGAGTCTGTGACATTGAGCGGAAGCTATCATCGACAGAACCCTGAGCAGATCGACTCTCTTATTTTCGATTTTAAAAAGATAATCGATACTAAAAATTGATTTAGTTTAAATAAAAATAATCAACCTGTTTAAAGTCTTGTAAGCCGCGTCGACGTTGCCGTCTTGGACCATCACCGTCCGAGCTACGAAGCGAAGGTGCCGCGACATTGTTCCCGCGTGCGTCTTCTTTAGTGTTCCGTCAGAAAACACGGGCAACTGAGAAACGTTCCGGTTTGGAGAAAAATCTAACTATCCAACGCTGGATGGCGCCCTGCTTCAACCATTGACTTTTTTATTTAAAGAAAGAAACCACTTAAAAAATGATTGTATATATTTTACAGTCAAAGGCTTCAACCAGTCTTTGAACTGAAGCTAAAACATATTTTTTGGATATTTCGTTCGAGAGAGATTTACTGCAGGGAACATTGACATGCTTAAATTACTTATAATTGTGGCTAAATATTTCATTCACAAGTTTAATAATGCTAAGAAAAATGTTTTTCAGAAAGAAATGATTCTGTAAATAAATGGTATACAGAATCCTCCACTTTTGAAGCATGTTCACATTTCAAACTTTAGCAGAATGCTTTACCATTATCATTATTATTATTGTGTGTTTTATCTTCCAACTGTTATGGATTTATTATTTTTTGTTATTTTTCCTGTCAACTGTAAAAAAAAAAAAAAAGCAAGTGTTATTTCAAGTTCAGTTCAGCTTTATTGTCAAATATGCTAAATACATAAGATACACAGATGAAATTTCTTTCCTTAAGTGAATTGAAAGTGTTTTTATTTATTTATTATCCGGGTAATTCTATCCGGCCCTCCAGATCATTTTATCTATAGTTATTAATGACCCGATGTTATCTTGTGCTCATTTCTAACTTGTAGAATTTTGACAAAATATATTTTTATGGAGAGTAAAATATTGAAAGTTATTTAAGGTTTAAGTTGATTTATTCTGGAATAATATTCCTGCTTTTATTATTCATAATTATGTTAAAGAGGTACGGTTTTAAAGTTTTAAATTTGACATTCTGCTAGCTGTTTGGACTATTTTAGTATTTACTAAGATCTTTTTTGGTTATTTTGGAGTTTAGCTAATAGTTCAGCTACATGCTAGCTGTTTTGGCTTACTTAATATTTTTCTTTTTCATTTTTAAGGCTAATTTGACATTTAACTAATATTTTAGCTAGCTATCAGCCTCAACTTTTTTAGCTATCAATTTCAGCATCTTCAGTGGCCAAATTCAGCTTCCAGCATTCACACTAGCATTATCACAGGTAATGATACATAGTTCATAATTATGTTAAAAAGTTAAAGTTTTAAAAATGTAGTTTTAGAGTGTTCAATTCATGTTTGTTGTTTAAATGTTCACAAAGTTTCCAGAAACTAAACCGCCGTCATTAGGTTTCTGTAAAGGGAGAAAGCTTTCAGGGCGATCACAGATTTATCAGGACATCAGTAACCATAGCAACAGGGATCACAGCGTTCACTGTTATTCTATCATCAGTGCCATTCTTCCTTTCAGCCCCAAGCTGCTGCTGTCGTCCGCATGTCTGAGTCTGAGGTCAGCCAACGGTGAACGGTTCTGTGGAAAGACCCGATCCGCTCACAGAACGGGTTCTCCGCACCAAGATGAGCGGTACGTTTCTGCACGGCCAGAACTCTCCGTAGAGAACCAGTTACACAACCTGCAGAGATAAAGTCTCTGTTAGAAGAATGCCGTGCATCATGTTTCCAGTGGCATTCCATCTAATCCAGACCTGATGAAATACGATTGGTGGTGAACAAGTGAAATATTGAAAGAATGAGGAGAAATCAGAGCAGAAATCCCCTCAGAGGATGAGCCAGAAGTTTTTGTTCCACTTGTAACTCTGTAATCTCCCTGAACAGATTATTACATTTCTCTGCACAAAATTCAGAAACAAAAATGAAATGAAACATCAGACAAATGTGTTTCCAGTCTTCATGTGTGACATTCCCTAATCCTGCCGATCAGATGACTGTCCAACAGACTGTTCGTTATTCACAGTTTATTCCAGGATAATTAAGATTGTTAGTAGATCTGTAATATGACATCAATGACATCATGTCATTAAAAAGGATAAATTATCCCACAAACAAACAACAAAATCACAGCAAAAACTTCAAACTTAAAATTTCTTTCGTATTATTTGTTTGATTTTTTTTAGCACGTATAAAATTAATCACACATTCAGCAATTTCTGCAATCTTTGTGTCAAGACATTCATCTCGTTAAGGACGTTATCGCTTGTATTTTTGGCATTTGTAAACTTTACGGTTTTTACGATTTATGTGATTTTTAGCCCTATTTAAATAAATGGAAATTTGCAATTTATGCAAATGATTGCAGTTGGAAACATTCAGCATGTTCAGGAAATTCATGCCTGTGCTTCTTAAATTTCACACATATTTTGAAATATTACACTTTTTTTTAACGTTATAAGGCAATTTTTGTGATTTTTTTCATGCAATTCCTCAAATTTTTTGCGAAATTAAAAAGTATCAAAATGTTCAGCACGTTCAGGACGTTAATGATTCTAAGATTTTTATGAATAATGTTGAGTTTAGCTAATATTTTAGCAACATTACAAGTTTTGGGGATAATTTAGCATCTAATCGTGTATTTTGGGCTTATTCTGAGTTTAACTCGTGTTTTAGCAATGTAGTAGTTTTTTTTGGCTAATTTGACACCTTTGACACTTTTTTGGTGATAATCTTACATTTGAGGAAAATGCTAGCTTCTTCAGGTAATGTGGCCTCTACTGAGGTTTGGGGCTAATTCTCAGTTCATACCTTTATGCATTTTTACATTTTACAGAATTTTTTCAATTTTTCAAGGAAATCTTAAAATTCTTTGAGCACTTTGCTATTTCCACTATGCAGTTTCTCCAACTTTAGGTCCTTCAGCAAATTTGGGAGTTTGCAAATATCTCAGTCCAGTTCTCTCATACTGTCAAATGACTGGAGATCTTCTCACCCTAGGAAAAAATAAAGCACAAACAAACAAATAAATAAACCTTACTGTAAGGCATGGTGGTGGAAGGGTCATGATTTGTGCCACTGACCTAAGAACGACCAACGTAAACCTTCTTGGGTTCAAAAGCTACATGGTGTAAGGCGTGGTTAAGGTCTGCTTTGTAAAACAATCAAAATATATTTTAGTGATACTTTGTTTTAAAAATGTTTTATGAATAAATATTGATTTGATCTCCTTTGATCTCCTGAAACCTGAAAAACCAAACAGTATAATGATTTGAAGCTTTTCAACTAACTGGACAGAAAATGAGAAACCAAAGTTCAGTTTAGTCAAAGCAGATCTTGAGATGTCAGCAGGACTGTCTGATGGGGAGTGGAGAAGTCAGAGTCACATCTGACAAGTTCAAAACCGTCTTCTTGGTCTTTTTCTTTGATTTTATTGCTTGAAATAAATGAATTCTATTCCCTGGACATGAATCTTTAAGCTTTCAGCTGAGACAAGTTTACTGCAATAATCTGAGTTTTTTTTTGCAAACTGCTTTTATATGCTCATTAATCAGATGTTATGACTTTTAAAGTCATCAAAACTATTTGAAATCTGCCTTTTCATTCTGCTTTTTATTCTGATTTTAATGGGGTTTTCTTTAGTGATTTTAGGAGGTTTTGCTTTTAACTGTTTTTTGAAAGAAGCTTTGAATTAAAATGATTTGTATTCATTATGATTAATAGCTAACTAATGTGTGATTGCTTAATAAGCATTCACACTATAGTGATTCTTCTGCTCCTTTTCGTAATCACACTTTTCAACAATCTTTGTATCAAAACGTTCATCTTGTTCAGGACATTACTGTTTGTATTTTTAGTATTCTTAAACTTTATAGTTTTTGAAATATTGAGCAAAATTTGCCTGATAGGAAATGAAAGAGAAAGTCTTAAAATGTCATAATTTTAAGTAGATTATCAACAAACCTTTAAATATATTCATGGGATATGTTTTCATCTTTATATTCATTTTCAAAAGATATAGCTAATATTTTAGCAACATGCTATCATTTTTTCTGGTCTAACTTAAGTGCTGGGTATTTGGCTAATTTAGAGTTTAGCTTCTATTTTAGCAACAGTCTAATTTTTGACTAATTTTGTTGACTACAGAATTTTACACTATTTTGGAGTTTAGCTACAAGCAACGAGCTAGCTTTTTTGTCTACT
>NC_050522.1:26313635-26318037 GCF_002922805.2 Oryzias melastigma
TCAAAAGATATAGCTAATATCTTAGCAACATGCTATCATTTTTTCTGGTCTAACTTAAGTGCTGGGTATTTGGCTAATTTAGAGTGTAGCTTCTATTTTAGCAACAGTCTAATTTTTGACTAATTTTGTTGACTACAGAATTTTACACTATTTTGGAGTTTAGCTAGAAGCAACGAGCTAGCTTTTTTGTCTACTTTGGTATCTAATAAGGTGTTTTATGCTAATTTAGAGTTTAGCAAATATTTTAGCAACATGCTAACGTTTTTGACTATTTTTTTCTCTACTGGGGGTAGGCTAATTTAGAGTTTAGCTTCCATTTTAGCATCAGGCTAACGTTTTTGACTGATTTAGTTAACTGAGGAATTTTAGGCTATTTTGGAGTTTAGCTAATATTTAAGCAACGTGCTAGCTTTTTTTGGCTAATTTGGCATTTACTGAGCTTTTTTATGCTAATTTGGAGTTTAGCTAATATTTTAGCAACATGCTAATGTTTTTGGCTAATTTGTAATCTACTGAGGTTTTAATAGCTATTTTAGAGTTTAGCTTCTATTTTAGCTACAGCCTAACATTTATTGACTAATTTAGTTCACTGAGGAAATTTAGGCTATTTTGGAGTTTAGCTAGTATTTAAGCAATAAGCTGCTTTTCTGGCTCATTTGACATATTCTAAGGATTTTTGTGCTAATTTGAAGTTCAGCTGATATTTAAGCAACACAATAAATATTTTTGCACAATTGGTATGTGGAATTTTAAAACAATTTTACTACAGTTTTTTTCAGGAATTTAGGTCATCTTCAGCGCTCTTTCATAGTTCCTTAATGCAATTTCCAGTCTTTTAGCAAATGTAACATTTTTTTTAATTTTCAGCAAATCCCGTCAGCAATTAAAAGTAAATTGCATCACTACTTTCAGCAAAAAGCTTTCACACTATAGCATTATTGCAGGTAATGGAACTTTTGAAGTTATAATTTCTTTACATTGTTTGATATGTTATCCACAAATATTAAAGCAAGTCTCGTGCTTGTTCGTCATCCTCATGTCTGTTCTGTGAAATTGGGTAAGAATGCTGATGTCTGGTGTTTAAAGTTGATGGGATCTTGGGGAGGGAATCCTCCATCTGGAGGTCTCATCTTCTGAGTTCCTCACGTTTGATTCCCAAACGTTTCCAGTTCGGTCTTTGGAGTCACAAACAGAAAAACACATTTTTCTTTCGTCATTTTCTTCTGTAACTCTGATCCTCGCAGACAGAAGAACTGATGTTTGTTTCTCCTGATGGTCTGGAAGCGCATTTTCAGGATCATATCCAAATCTTTCACCACGCTGCCAGAGGTGGAGGTGATGGGGTGGGGGTCCACTGTTGGCCCCGCCCCTCCAGCTGCCCCGCGCGCTCTGCAGCAGCATCAGGTTCAGCCAATGAGCGGCAGCGCAAACGCGGCGGAGGAGTCGGCTCCGGGGGCCGGGAGGACAGACGCCGTCACCCAGCGGAGGGTTCGGGAGCGCTCCTCACCCGCAGCCCGCAGCGACATGGAGAACGCGGCCGCAGATTTCTCCGGGAGATGGAGGATGAAGTCCTCAGAAAACTTCGAGGAGCTGCTGAAAGCGCTCGGTGAGTTCAGCAGCCTGCAGCTTTACGCATGCGCCTTTTGACTTCACAATGACTTCTCATCCATCAAATGTTTCTTGCAAACATTTACCGCCTTAAATGTAAAAATGCAAAAAAAAATCTGAAGCTTTTCTAGAACTTTTTGCTCCAGTTTTTCATGTTTGTTGATGCCAAGAGGAAGCAAAAAGAGGCTTCATCTCCATAAGAAAGACTTAAAAGTCTCTTTCATCAACTGGAAGTCATTTAATTCTGCAAGAGCAACTGTTCCAGCTAAACTTCAGTATGTGAGCATCTCTGCAGCAGTGAGGGGTCAGCAGGGGTCATCCATTAAAAATGTGGAGCCAAACAGCCCGTGGTCATGTCACATCAGACTCATTTGAAGCCGGTCCTCCTCATGCGGTTGTAATTACAGCGAGGATAAGTGGAACCAAACCTTCACACGGGCCCCCGCAGCCCGCCAACTCTCAGGATTGACTTTCATTTACGGCCCGGGGCCTTCCTGACCCAACATACACGGTGTGTTCCTGTTAGATCCTCGACATGAGCTCATGCGGTCGGAATCAGATCCCTGCGTCTGCTCCACCTCACAATCGAACACGAAGCATCAGCGTTCCTCCAAATGATCAATCTGTCACGTCTTTTCTTGCTAAAATCTCATCTATTGGTCTGTTTTCAAAGTAAACTTTTCTTCACGATGATGCACTAACCACGCCTTACATCTTGTAGCTTTTGAACCCTAACCCTAACCCTAAAAATCTAAAAATCTGTCGTTTCTAGGACACAGTGTCAGAAACGGCTGGAACCAAGTGCAGCAAGTTTGACCCAAAAGTCCACAAAGCTAAATCAGGGTCAGGCAGGCAGAGGTCAAACACCAGCATGGGGGTATTAGAGAACAACCAGAGGGGTTGGGGTCCAGGCGAGGGTCGGGGTCCAGGCGAGGGTCGGGGCATTCGGCAGATGAAGATCCAGTCAGGATGAGAACGCTCAGCGGTGCAGGCAGAGCGGCACAAACAAGACTTCGCGCTGAGCAGAGGGAACCAGCCGTGGGGCTCCTGGGAGTGACTACAGGGGCTGATGGGAAGGGAAGAGTGAGAACCAGGAAGTGCTAGAACTCTGAAGAAAGTTCTCGCTCAAGGCCAAACGGGAAGACAGGGGACTGATTCATGACACATAGTTCTCTAAGTTCCTCTGAGTTGTGGGCACTCCGGCCCCACTTCCCATCACCTATTTGTTTCCAAATTGGTGAGAAATATCGGAAACATCCAGCCGTACAGTTTAGATCCAGATTCCAGCTCAAACGAGGAAAACAAAGACGTTCATGGATCTATTTGTCTGCAATTAGAAAGGGGCGGAGCAAAAAGACTTTAGCGTATTTTCTACATCCCAAATTTTTTTTTCATTTTTTGTCTGTTCCTGATTCTCAACAATATAAAAAGTCAGAAATGCAGTTTTAAGCAAAATGTTCTTTCTCCATGGTGAGAAAAATGCCAAAAGAAGAGGTTAAAAACACAGTTTTAACTGTTAATGCGCTGTTTCAGTCAGACGCAAACATTATTTATTCTATAGATTTCTGTCATTGCACCTAAAAATACCTGAAGGTCAAATAATCAAATATTTTATGTGAAATCAATAAACAAACAAATTAATCTCATATCATAATATAACCTCCGCCGTGCTTTGCTGTTAGCAGAGCTTGTTGTTTTAGTCGTCCCATATCCACACCACCCAACAGCCACAGAAAAATCAAATAGAGGAAAGAAAATGAGTTTTGAACGAAGAAACGTTGAAAACATTAAAAAGCTGCAGTTTCTGGTCTTGTATGAGCGCGGCATCTTTGATTCCGTCCCTCAGCTCTCTTGTCTTCACCTGCCTCTCTTTAAACCATCAATCACTGACTCATTTATGCAGCGTTAATCCGAGAGAATTAAACCTTCATACACACAGAAGCAAGCTTCAGCATGAGGGGGGCGGGGCCTCTCATTTAGGGAGGGAGTCCCTGTGGCTCCAAGAAGAAAGTTTTCCATTTTATTTATGACAAATAAGATCATCCGACAGGATGTTTAACCAACTCGTTTATCAAAACGACTTTAGTAAATGTGGTTTTATCAAAGTCAGCAGACAGAGCTGGAAAAGGTGTTTGAAAAATCCCTAAAAAAACAACACAAAAAAATAGAACACTAAAATACATAAGCTGTGAATTGCACTCTTAAATTTTCTGAAAAAATCCTCGAGTGTTTGGAAGATACTTCAGTACATTTGCATGTGGCGAACTCGTAAAAGCGGCGTTTCCCTGTTTAAAATGTATTACATGAATCTTTGAGTCAGTCAGAAATATGACATACAATATGAACATATTGGGAATGTGGGCGTGGTTAGCAAGTAACCTCTGTTGCTAAGGAAATCCAAAAATGTACTTTCGCCGATTATTCTGAATTTTACGTCGATCTGTTCGATGACTCCAGGCGAACACAACATAAAATGGTTGCTATGGAGATAAAACCAACAGAAAAACCACCATTTTGAACCCCATTTATTTACCATGGTGGCAGAGGGGGAAGGGGAACGTGAGGGGCGTGTAGCGCCTGTGGACTATACAACACCGCTTACAGCCCAACCAGCGAAACCAAGTGATCCCCAAAGGGTTTAAATGTGGGCAGAAAACGAGGCCTAAACGAGCCACCGCAGCCACATACAGCTCATACCAGCCATACAGAA
This sequence comes from Oryzias melastigma, assembly GCF_002922805.2. NCBI lineage: Eukaryota > Metazoa > Chordata > Actinopteri > Beloniformes > Adrianichthyidae > Oryzias > Oryzias melastigma. The sequence goes on from NC_050522.1 coordinate 26,317,954, forward strand.
AGAGAAGCAGGGCAGGAGTGAGTAGTTGCTGCTTAACAAGTATACACCATTTACCATAGGGGGCGGGGTTGGTGCTTAGAGGGC
>NC_050522.1:26318427-26321344 GCF_002922805.2 Oryzias melastigma
GGGTGGTGGCGTTGGTGCTTAGAGGGTGGCGCAAGGAGGAAGGTGGGTGGAGCCTGCGGGCCTTACCACTTATGACTTCAATATTTCTAAATGTTTTTTATTTATCTGCCTGGTTGTGTGCTGCGACCCAAACCCCCCTGAACCCCCCGGTTTTGAGCAGCTGCTTTCCCTCCACTGACCCTCGTATCTGTTCGATCAGGCGTGAACGTGTTCCTGAGGAAGATCGCCGTGGCGGCGGCGTCCAGCCCGGCGGTGGAAATCGCCCAGCAGGGAGACAACCTGTCCATCAAGACGTCCACCAGCGTCCGCACCACCCACGTCTCCTTCACCGTGGGCCAGTCCTTCAGCGAGGCCACCGTGGACGGACGCCCGTGCACGGTGCTCATTCTCCTCGTGTTACCGAGGAATCAAACCTCTCACATTCCAGAATTCAGCAGAACTCCAGTTCAGCTCTAACAGAACATATGGAAATCATTTCAGTGCGACTCCAAAGTCTCTTTGGGTGTTTTTCATTCTTTGTGATGAATGAGTGATGGACGCTGTTACTGGCAGGTCGTAAAAATGTTCCGACACGCAGAAATCTGCCAGTTATTACAGCCAAACCCAAAGTTTGCTGTAAGTTCAGCCTGTAAAGAATTTCATTGATGTCACTACAATCCTCTTTTATTTCATTCCTTGCAGAGTTTTCCTAAATGGGAAACAGACCGAAAGATCAGCTGTGAGCAGACTTTACAGAAAGGCGACGGACCAAAGACTTCATGGACCAGAGAGCTGACGAACGACGGAGAACTCATACTGGTAATTATTCTAAACAACAATAAACTTTTATGTTTTTAAAGACAGTTTTATAAATGTTTACTATCATTTTCATTAAGAGAACATTTTAGTTCTTCGGGTGTTTTCACACTTTCCTGTTTGGTTCCAAGCCGACGTTAATTTTCTACTTTATCCATCAAACCTCGTCTGAACTCTCCTGAAAACGGGGATCTCACTTTTCAGCGACATGATTACCATAAACTCTCGATAAATTTAACAAACCCAGAAAAACGAGGGTGATTCTGGAGGAGTTTTAATCCAGAGGCGTCTGGAGATGTGGGCAGAAAACTACTATATTAGTTTTCTTTATTTTCTGCTCCAAGTTCGCCCAGGACATTTACACCTGTTTGATCCACTCTCAAAAGTGCAGTGTGAAAGCAAGCCAAACAAAATAAAGGTTTAAATGAATAATTATGTATCTCTCCTCTCTCTGACCTAATATTAAGAAACCTTCTCGTACTTTAGGTCATCCATTTGGTCCGAACTTTTAGACTTTTTTCAGACATTAAATTTAAAAAAAAGAAACACAATTGTTCCCTCAAATTAATCATTTTGGACCACAAATTAGTACGTTTTGAAAAAATGTATTGATTTGTGTACACATATTAATATTTTATTAGCATTCTGTGGGAACATTTTAGTGTATTGTGCCAAAAACAGCATTTAGTGGGAACAATGTAGTATTTTGTAAGTAAATCTTAGCATTTTGTGGACACAAATTCACATTTGTCTTGCATTTTGTGAGCAAAAATTAGCATTTTGTGGCCCCATGGGCAGTATTTTGTTTGCATAAAATGGTCATTTGTGGCAGCAAACTACTAATTTATTGTAATAACTTAATTAACCTAATTACTAATTACTTAATTACTTAATTGTTCAATTATAAATCCATTAATGTTTTTGAGGTCATGTCCAAGATTCTTTACTTTTTAGTTTAATCTGTAGTTACACTTTGTGTTTAATGAGAAAAACAGCGCTTTGTTTCTAAATGAATTTTTGACAAATATAAAACATAATAATCAATAAAGAGTCTGTCAAATTTCCTGTTCGTTGGACACAGTGTTTCAGTACAACCGGCTATAAAGAAGCCATTCATCATTTAGTTTCAGGATGATGAAGGATGATGACAGAGATCACTGTAGGTTTGTTAACTCCTGTGAAGCAGACGGGAAGCTAACCGTCACTTTTTAAACCGATAATTTGCGACTAAGTGTCAATTTCTGATGAGGAAATACTATTGTTGTCATACAATTAATTGTTTTGTGCGATTAATTAACTTAAAATTAATTAATTGATTTTAATCGCAATTTTCAGCCTAAGAATTGGTGTAAAAAGACTTATTTTTAGATATTTTCATTAAAATTAATGACATTGTGACACAGTAAAACATCAAATTACTATAAAAACTGGCTTTATTAAGTTTTCTTAATATAACAGACTTCCAAACTTTAACCCCAACAAGTATTTTTTTAGAGGCGGCAATCAATTAAAAAAATTTAACTAATCCTGGGAAAAAAATAATCTGAATTATTTTTTTGTTTTTAGCTACATTGTTTGGGTTATTATCTGTGAATAATCACAATTTTAAATCACACACAAAACTGTACGTTTGGAATATTTATTTTTGATTAATGCTGTCAATGGATTAAACACATTTATCACACTTTTGTGTTGTGAATTATCACTATTAATCGCAATGTTTTACTAGATAATTTTGATATGAAAATGTGCAGCTTTTGAACAAAAACAGACCAGAGAGTATGAAGTGTATCCTACCTTCACCATCAGTAGGGTTAGCCCCCGTCACCCCCGTGACCCCAAAAAGAACAAACAGCTGAGAAGATAAATGAATGAATGCGTCTTTGCTGCTGCTTCCTCTTCCAAGCATCGACTGTAGAATCACTGGACATATCGAGGTGTTGAGGTCACCATAGAAAAGGCTTCATCTCATAAACTGAGGCCAAAGCGTCACTGTGGCTTCTTGTTAGTTTGCCGTCATTTTGTTTCATTTTTACTAGAGCTGTCAGGCGATTAAAATTCTTAATCGCGATTAATCGCATTTTGTCCTGAGTTAACTCGCGATTAATCGCAAATTTACATG
>NC_050522.1:26321396-26328261 GCF_002922805.2 Oryzias melastigma
GTTTCATTGCTACCAAAAAAAGAAAAAGGAATTTTAAAAGATTGTTTAAGCTGAACTGAGAGTGGATTTTCGTGTTTGCACGTTGCAACATCAGAGTTTAATTACTGAAAACTATATTTCTGCCAAACTGCTTCAATGCAAGAGACTTTAAATGAAGTCTATAAATTACACTCAAATGTGTTCATTGTTTTGGAGTCGATCTCAGAAGTTTCTTCTCGTGTCAAACTCAACCGCATCCAAACAAAGCCATGTTTCCAGGACTTTATTAAGGCCAGATGTTCGTCTCACCAGGAAGTGATGCCAAACATCTCATCCGTCTTTGTTTTGTTTCAGACGATGACTGCCGGCGAGGTCGTCTGCACCAGAGTCTACGAACGAGAATGAGATCCACCAAAACATGTTTCTGCTTTCTGACATTTACTCGCTTTAATTCTTCTCCTCCAATAAATTCTATTCTTTGCAAACGAGTGCAGCTGAACGCTGTTCAACAGTGAATAAACTGTTTTCTATGAGTCACTAGAAGATCGCTTTACATGGACGCTTCCACACCCTTCCTGCTGGTCTTCTCCTCATGTCATCACTCGTTCCGTCATCGCGGCTCTCGATCTGGACAGAAAGTCCCCAAAAGACGCTTCAGGATTCTGCTCCATGAAACGTTTGGCAGCAGCGGCGGAGCAGCAGGGTGGGGAGGGAAAAGGAGTGAAGGAAGGAGCTCGAGAGAACGGTTCATGGTCGGAGGAGGACGACTGGAGAATGAGATCCTCTCACAGTCCTGTGAGGTCCTGAACGTTCAGACCCACTTCAACAAACTCCAGATCTGAACTTAAAGTTGTTTTTCAAATTCAAAGTGAAAAATGGACCTTCGGGGTTTCTGAGGCACTTCCTGAGGAGACTTCCCCTCCAATCCCAGGCTCCGATGGTTTTTCCAGGTTTTCTTCCCACTTCATTAATAGTCTGATCATCAGGAGACCCTGAGTGAACCTGAGCCAGTGAGTCTGCAGAGGTGTTTCAGATTACAGCAGGGAGCCCCAAACTTTATCCTGTGGGGGCCACTCGACGGTTCTCCTCTGTCGGTTTGTAGGCGAACAGAAAAAGTGAAACAATCACACATTTGTCTTTCCAGAAAGTCCATGTTACGCCCCATTTGTGTCCAGGGGAAAAACAAGAGTAAATTAGGAAAAATGTATAACAAAAACATTAAAAGAGATCCTATCAAATTTATTTACAAGAAAACAAACTAGAAAAGTTCCATTACCTGCATTAATGCTTGTGTGAATGCTTTCTGCTGAAAATAGTTGCTGAAGATGCTGAAGCTTTTTGCTGAAAATGGTGACGCAGTTTACTTTAATTGGTGAATGGATTTGCTGAAAATGCAAAAGCTGTTTGCAAAATGTTAAATTATCTTGAAAAACTTGAAGTGTCATGAAAGAACTATGAAAGAGCACTGAAGTTGGCTGAAATTTCTGAAAATTTGTAGCTTAAAAATCCCTAATGCATGACAATTTAGCAAAAAATATTTAGTGTGTTGCTTAAATATGAGCTAAACTTCAAATTAGCATTAAAAAACCTTAGTAGATGTCAAATTATCAAAAAGAAAAAGCTAGCTTGTTGCTAAAATACTAGCTGAACTCCAAAATAGCCGAAATTTCTCAGTAAACGAAATTAATTAAAAACATTAGCCTGTTGCTAAAATAGAAGCTAAACTATAAATTAGAAACAATTCATGAGCTGTGTTTTCATTTTTTTTAAGCAATCTTCAAAAGATTTGGAGTCTAGCTTCTATATTAGCAACAGGCTAACATTTTTGACAAAGTTAGTTTACTGAGGAATTTAGACTATTTTGGAGTTTAGCTAATATGCTAGCTTTTTGGCTTTTTTGGCATCTACTAAAGTTTTTTGGGCTAATTTGGAGTGTAACTAATATTTCAGCAACATCCTAATGTTTTTAGGTAATTTGTTAACTGGGGTTTTTTAGGACAGACTGGCGACCTGTCCAGGGTAAACCCCGCCTTCGCCCATCAGTAGCCGGGATATTCTCCGGCACCCCCGCGACCCCGAATGGGAAAAAGCGGCCAAGAAGATGGATGGATGGGTTTTTTAGGCTACTTAGAGTTTAGCTTTTATTTAGCAACATGCTAACATTTTTGACTGATTTGGTATCTACTAAGGCTTTTTAATGCTAATTGGGAGTTTAGCTCATATTGAAGAAACACACAAAATATTTTTGCAAAATTGTCACATATTAGGGATTTTCAAGGAATTTTACTACAAATTTTTCCGAAATTTCGGTCAACTTCAGCACTCTTTCATAGTTCTTGGATTAAATGTCCCGTCTTTTAGCAAATGTAACACTTTGCAAATAGCTTTTGCATTTTCAGCAAATTCCCTCAACAATTAAAGTAAATTGTGTCACCATTTTCAGCAAAAAGCTTCAGCATCTTCAGCAACTATTTTCAGCAAGAAGCATTCACAATAGTATTATTGCAGGTTATGCAACTTTTCTATTTAATATCTGTAATCTTTACTGAAAAAGTAATACTAAAACATTTTAATAATTAAACCACTTATTAATCTATCCTCTCCCGTCACAGTTCAGACTGCAGTAGAGTGGAATAAAAAAATCACACTATGTGAGTCTCAATCAGCCAGATTGAGAAAATTCATCTCTGGTAGTGTTTAGGGGCCAAATCCGGCCCACGGGCCGTAGTTTGACAACCCCTGGATTGCATAAAGAAAATCACGTCTGTTTTGTCGCCTGATATCTTCTAAGTTTGTGCAGGTGAGATGATCAGCGGCGTTTCAGCTTCTAGTCGTTGGACCTTCTTCAGAGTGAAACCACGATGAGTTCAGAGAAGGAGAGGGCCGAGTTTCACCTGGATGAGTTTGAGGTGTAATAAAGTTTGCACTCAGACTTTCCTACATGACTGAGTTCACATTTCACAGCCAGGAAAGATGTTTTTACTCAGTGAAATCCATCTTCTTGTGCAACACATCCACCTCACTTCAACTGAAGTCGGAAAATTCCTCCGAAAACGGGAAGAATGACCCGAAACCCAAACTCTGACCCGGTCCCCGGAGGTCCTCTCAGTTCCTGCCTCCGCTCAGACGAGCTGCCTGCCAGATGAAGCCGTCCCTCCTTTGGGCGTACGGGCCACTTTCCACACACAACTGTTATGCCAGTTCATTCCTCAGACAGTGATGTCATGAGCCGCCGGGCCGCTGGATTGGCTGAGGAGGAATGCTGTGGTTTTAGGGCCGTTAAGTTGCCAGGTTCAGAGTTTGGTTTAAGGTCCATGTGGACGGGAAGCCATCGCTCACAGGAGTCCGCTGACAAACACAGAGAGAGAACCAAAACCTCGACGACGAGAAGCAAAGAAAGAAGGCCCAGAGCTTCAGTTTGCTGGGAAATGAAGCTTTTTAGCATCTCAAAGATGCATTTATGACACATTTATTTTAATTATTTAGACAATTACAGAAAAAAATCCAGTTTCTGATGATTTATAACAAAACATTGAGATAATTACTGCACAGTTTTTAACAAAACTGTCACAGATTTAAACAATTAAAGCTTAAAAGTCAGATTTTAAGCTCCAGATGTTCTACTTTGACAACATTTTTCAGGATCTCAAATGAAGTTTTCTCCTCACAACCAGTTGAGACGCCGTCACCTTGACCTATATGCAATAAAATCCTTTGACTGTCTCCTCCCATGTGACCCCATGTGACTCGACGGGAAAGAGAACGCAGAGTCCAGCCTGGATTTAAGGCAGCAGGCCATGAAATGAGTAGGAAATGCTGGAGCTGAAGATGTAATCCTATCTGCTGCCGCTTAACCTGTGACCGCCGGGTCAAACGCGAGAAGTTCAACCTCCACAAGCTGTGGTCGGACCGTGAAATCAATCTGACAGGAAAAGGTTTTTACAAAATACATTTTTGAGATCAAATCTGTTTGGCAGATCTAATACTCCAGGATTAAAACAAACTGATCTGGTTTTTATTATCTAAGCTGCATAAACCTCAAAGGTTTATTTGCTGTCATATCAGTGCAAGAGCGACACCTTCTGGAAGAGGAAGTAATGACCTGCTGGTTCCTGGAAGATGCTGGATGAGAACAGTTCCACCTGAACGCAGCACCAGGATGCAAATCCTGAATCAAGCAGCAAATTATTTAGGGGTTTTTCTGGAGCCAGACTAAAAAAAAAAAAGTTTTGTAAAAAATTAAGAAAGATTCAAAACAATTCCAAACCAAAATCCTTCAATACTCAAAAGAACATGACCAGAAAGTTAAAATACTTTTATTCTTCTGTTTGATATTTCAACAAATTCTCTAAATATTATTTTAAATATTTTTTTAATTAAGTCTTTTTCTTTTGAAAAAAATAACATTTTTATTAACTAGTTTTTTTAACCTTTGAGCAGAAATCCTGTGAAATACTTTGTTACATATTTGAAAATAACAAATTTATACATGAGAACTTATTTATTTCAGATTTCTATAAAAGAAAACCAGCTGCTTTTTCCAAGATCAACAAGTCCTGGAACCATCAAAAGCTTAAACCCTTTCTTCTAAACTTTTAGATGGTGATGATGGAAATAATTTAAAAATACATAAATAAATTCAACATTTGTGTCTAACAGAATATTCATGAAACATTGTAAATTGAATTCACCCTCTTAAAAAATGTTAAGAGACATTAAACTTCTATGAAGTGTAAGTGAAGATATGATGCCTTCCTGTTCAAAACCCCAGAGTTAAATATGAGCTACAGAACGATCCAGACAGAGGCTTAGTCTGAACTCACCTGCCTCTTCATTGGACACACCTGTCCAAGAGCTCGTTAATGCAAATTTATAGCCAATCACATGGCAGCATCTGAATGCATGTAGACATGTTGCAGGTGATCTGCTGCAGTTCAAACCGACCATCAGAACGGGGACAAACGGTGATTGAAGTGACTTTGAAACTGCTGATCTGCTGGGATTTTCACAGTCAGCCATATAGGTGTCAGTACAATGTCCATCCCTTTATGATAGATAGATCAAGATGGATAGAGAGAGAGAGAGAGAGAGAGAGAAATTATACAAAACATACAGAAAAATTACAAACGTGAACAAAAATATTGATTATACAGAATCCACCATAAAAAATAGTTATAAAGACAGTCACATCAGTGTCTCCATATCTTGACTGGAAGCGTATGGCAGATATATATATATTATACATATATTTATATTTAGAGAGAGAGGGTGTCTTCCTCCCCCATCGGGTGGTCGGTCTCCCTTATTTGTCTTCTGTGGGGTTGATGGTCAGGTTGGATTCTTAGCTGACTAAACAAAGTGCGACTGGAAACAAAACAAGAATGAAAGTAGATGTACTTAAGCACAAAGACACTAAAAAAGTTTAAAAGTTTGGCTAACAACAGGAGTCGCTACTACTAGCTACAGCCTGAGGCAGCACCGTCGTAGAACCATGAGGTTTTGTATTTTTTTGTTTGTTTTTTTATTTTTGAATCACCCTTAGTCCTGCCCGACCCCCCAGGAGCTGCACCATCAGCTGAAGGTTTGGACCCACTGGGAGTCTGAACCTTCATCTGGTGGTGACTAAATTGCTCCTGGGGGTAAATTCAGGCACTCAAACCCCTCCACCACGGTAAGGTGGGGATTCAGGGAGGGGAAAAATGTTTTTGACCCAATTGGGAGGGAAAACCGAAGGACTCGGAGGAAACCCAAAGGCCGCTCGGCCTCTTTATATTTGATTGACATATTTGATATTCTGATTTTTTTTGGGGGGGGCAAATTGAGATTGAGTTTTTTGGATAGTCGTCCTGCACCTAAACTATCAGGAACCAAAGAATGGTTCTTCTAACAGGTGGGGGGAACCGAAGCACTCGGAGGAAACCCACGCAGACACGGGTCAGTCAGGCCGAAGCATCAACCCAACTAACCAGCGCCGCCCCTTTTTTTAAGCCCATTTTATACAAGAAGTTCAGAGATTTACACTCAATCTGAACTCAAAACTCATCTTTTCTAAACAGCTTTTACATCCTAAGTCACAATGTTTAAAATCTTGATTTATAAAAAGCACTTCACACATTTTTCTCTGCTTGAAGAACTTTATAGTTAAAAATTAAAGCACAGAAATTCAAATAACCCCCCACCCCACCCCCTTTAACATACTGGCCTACCATGGTAAAATAATACATTTTTGATAAAACTTTATGTATAAAAAGCATTTATACTTCTATACTTTTGAAGTGCTTTACTATTAAAAACAAAAACAGAAATTTAAATAAAAGCCACACATACAGCAAAGCATGTGTAGCATACAGACCTACCATAGTAAAAACTAAATTAAAAAAAGTAAAATATCGCTAATTTAAATAAGACTTTAAAAATAAACTAATCTAAATCACACTTTATGTATAAAAAGCACTTCTCTGCTCAGCTTGAAGTGTTTTACAATTAAAAACCAAAACATAGAAATTCAAATTAAACCCCCACCCCATTAACACACAGGCCTACCATAGTAACTAAATTCTACATAAACTAAAATATCTCTAATTTAAATCAAACTTTAAGAATAAACTAATTTAAATCAAACGTTTTCTATAAAAAGCACTTCTTGAAGTGCTTCACAATCAAATACAAAATCAGACTCAAAAGTTCAAGTGAAAGTTTGCTGGATCTAATCCCAGCACACAACACTTCTGGAGTCACAGAGGACAGAGAAGTTATGTCTCTGCTGAGTCTAAAATCTCCAACCTCTTTCCAGCTCCTGGAGTCTCTTCTGCTCTTGGATCTTTCTAGATTCCTTGGAAACCTTTATTGGTTCTGGTTTTTTCACAATTGGACCTTTACGTTTCGG
>NC_050522.1:26330554-26330801 GCF_002922805.2 Oryzias melastigma
GTAGTCTTCTGTTTCACCACAAGAGGGAGTTTCTGCTTTAGAGCAGCTCAGAAGAGCGAACCTGCCGTGAAATGAAACACAGACAGAATCTGATTGTGTTCCGTTTATGTTCTAGCTGCTCACTGAAGGATTAAGGTCAGAAAAAGAAGAAAAATATCATAATTTGTCCGGGTCTTTCTTTCAAAACAGCAACACTTTACCGCTGCGGCTGAGGTCTGTAACGGCTTCCGGCTTCATGTGTCCCCGT
>NC_050522.1:26330868-26360821 GCF_002922805.2 Oryzias melastigma
AGCGCGCGCTCCAAGCTTTAGCAGCAAGCTAGCAGCGGTGCTAACTTCGATCATTCACAGCGGAGGAAGGGAGAGAAAGAGAGAAACAAATGAAAAAGAAGGATGGTTCTGGAATACTTCAAGATAACGGACTTGTTTTAGAGACGGTAAACAGATCCAGAGGAGAGAAATGGTAAATAAAACAACAACTAAACCATGTCAACAACATTTTACACATTGATCATTTAAAGGACTTTTTAGTAGAAAGAAATAAACTCTTATAGCACATGTGTCAAAGTCAAGGCCCGGGGGCCGGTTGCGGCACTCCGGGTAATTCTATCCGGCCCTCTAGATCATTTTATTATATTGTTATTAATGACCCGATGTTATCTTGAGCTCATTTCTAACTTGTATAATTATGACAAAATACATTTTTATGGAGAATAAAACATTACAGTTATGTATAATTATGACAAAATACATTTTTATGGAGAATAAAACATTACAGTTATTTAAGATTGTAGTTCAGTTGATTTTATTTTATTTTTGGGGAATAATATTCCTGTATTTTTATTCATAATTATGTAAAAAAGTTACAGTTGTAATATAAAATAATTGTAGTTCTGCTAGCTTTTTGGACTATTTTGGCATTTACTACGATTTGGTAGGCTATTCTTAGATGTTAGCTAATATTTCAGCTACATGCTAGCTGTTTTAGCTAATTTAGGCTTTTAAAAAAAGTTTTTTGGGCTGTTTTGGAGTTTAGCTAATATTTACACGCAACCTGTTTTGGCTAAGTTAGACTTTTCAGCTTTTTAGGCAATGTTGAAATTTGAAATTTAGCTATATTTTCAGCTGCATGCTAGCTGTTTAGGCTAACCTAAATCTTTTTTTTTTTTTTTCGTTTTTTGTAGTTTTTAGGCTAATTTGGCATTCAGCTAATATTTTAGCTGTCGGCTTCAGTGTTTTCAGCTATCACTTTCAGCATCTTTGGCAGCCTAATTCAGCTTCCAGCATTCACACTAGCATTATCACAGGCAATGCTATATATTTACTTCATGATTATGTTAATAAGTTATGATTTTAAAGTTTTTAAAATGTAGTTTTAGAGTGTTCAATAAATGTTTATCCTGTTCGCCTGCTACTTGAGGTGTGTTTTATATTTTGGCTCCTTGTGAGATTGCGTTTGACACCCTTGATTTAAAGTATTTATGCGTGGACACTCTTAGTGACATAAAGTTTTTAATGTGTGTTTTATCCCTCAGTGCATCAATATATAAATAAATACTGATGAAATTCCAGAAATCCACTTTGGGAAAGGGATGAACACTGATGGCTGGATGTTGTAGTGGTAGGTGGAAAAAGTTTAATGATTATTTCCACTAGGTGTGTGTGTTGACTATTTAATAATATTTATTCTGTGAACAGTGATATTGTGGTGAAAGCAGGGCTTCTACAGAAACGTGAGAAAAAAGACGCCTGGAGAACTTTAAGATGATGAATCTGAGGCTTCTTCTGCTGATTCATTTGAAGTCTTGGACCATAATGTCATCATGGACATTGTGGTTGGAAGTTTTGACAGGTTTGCAGCTAATACCCAACTTGTTACAGATTTTCAAACCTTGACCCAAACAACTTTTAACAAATAAGGATGAATGGACTTCCTGCACTCCACCAGGAGCATTTGAAGGCCTTTATGCTCATGCCAGTTAAAAAAGGAACACTTCTGTTGCTTGATAATGACAGTGATGGACCATGTTGCAGATATTACCGCAGCAGTTATCCATGGCGTAGTTGTGGTGTGTTGGATTTCTAATGGTAAATAATTGTCTGAGGTATTAAATTACATTTTTGTGTGCGTGTTCCTGTTTAAATATGTGTTTAAAAATGTCGATTTATCAAAAACATTATGTATAAATCAATATATCTAAATATTGGATAAATTAAGGCATTTTTATTTTCCGCATGAAGCATGGGCTGCTCTGCCGGGATGAGAAGTGGTTCCAGCACGCCCCCTGGCGGAAACTCCCGGAACTGTAAACATTTGTTTTTCAGACTGTAAATGATTTTATTTTATTTACATGGAAACGTTTCTATAAAAGCAGAACCGGAACTGACGGAGACAGAAAGGAGAGGAAAGGTGGATTTAAATTCAACAAACATGTCGGACAGATGTATGACCACAGGAGAACGCCATCAACCAGGACTGACGGTTCGATGAAAGTTTGGACTTTCCTTTATGTTTCGGTTCCGGGTGTTTGGATCCGAATCAGGATCAGTTCCAAATAAATTGATTCGGTATTTTTCATGGTAAAACCGTAAACGGTTTCCCGTCCGATCCACAGTCCCCATGTGACTGTCACGTGACCCCCGCAGCAGCTGAAGTCACGTGACTCACTCCTGATTGTTGCACTTCCTGATCAACGCGGACACCAAAAGCGCTAAAATTGTCGGACCAGCTCGGTTCTGAAGAGGAGTTTGTGGTTCTTTCATTTCTCTGAGAGATGAGCAGGAGACTCGTTTGAGCGGCAGAACCGGGTCATTCACCAGATCCCGGATTCAGTTTGTGTTTTTAACATCTAACATCAGCTGGAGATCTTTGGTGCGAACTGTGGATAAAATGTCTAAATACACGAGCTTCCCGGAGCCCGTTGAAGAGCAGAACCCGTTCCAGGTGGGACACCTGTTCGGACCACGTTTCGGAGTTTTGTGTTCGGGGTTCCGGTCCATTTCCGGTTCTTGTCTTAAGTCTCGTTTCAAACTGATGGTTTGGTCTTTTTCTGTTGGACCAGGATCCCGCAGTGACGCAGCACAGCAGCACCGACCCGGGATACGCCACTCTGGACCTCTACAACCCGTTTGACAACACCCCTGCGGTGAGCCCGACCCGACCCACTTCTGTCTGTCAGGGATGGAGTCCAAACACCCAGAGGGAGTCAGAACCAGCCGGATGAGGAGACGTGAGGCTGAGAAGCTCCGCCTCCTCCTGGTCTGAGTCCAGCTGCTGAGACATTTGATCCATTCATGTCACTGAGAGAGAAATCACCAGAAGTCATGTGATCAAACGGATGTCAGGAAGTTGTGTGATTGCTTAGTAAGCATTCACACTATAGTGATTCTCCTGCTCCTTTCCGAACGTTTTTCAGCTCGTAAAAAGTCAAACTTTCAGTGAATTCAGCATCTTGGCATCAAAACGTTCAGCTCGTTCAGGACATCACTGGATGCACTTTTGGTATCCAGGAACTTTATAGTTCTTGAAATATTGAATAAAATCATTTGGCTAATTTGTTATCTACTGATGTTTTTTAGGCTATAACTTATATTTTAGCAACAGGCTAACGGTTTTGACTAATTTCGCATTCACTGAGGTCTGTTTAAGCTATTTTAGAGTTAGCTAGTATTTTAGCATCAGCGTAGCATTTATATATATATATATATATATATATATTTTTAATATATTTTCTAAATATATAAATATATATTTTAGCAATGTGTTAGCTGGGTGGGTGGGTGCTCCTGCCTCAGGGAGAGAAGTTTAAAGATCTTGGGGTCTTGTTCTCGAGTGTCTCCAGCAGCCCCATGACCCTGAAAGGATTCAGGGGTCTGCAGATGGATGGATGCCTCTCTATAGGTTCTTGACTAAAAGAAAAAATAGGCTCATTTTTCCTGAGAGTTTTTAAAGCTCATCCATGGATAATGACGAACAAAAACCTAAACCTGCAAATTTCCTTTAAAATCGGTTTTATTTCTTGATCCCACACGTGGACTTTGGACTGAATTATTGTCATAAACTGTTCAGATCCTGTAGAATAGATGGATGGTGCAGGAGAAGACGGAACCATTAAGTCCAGACGTTTAAAACGGACCTGAAGGCTGAAGTTATCGTCATGCTTCTGATCTTGGCTGTTTTATCTTTTAACCGTGACCTGAATCTGTTTGTTTGTTTGTTTTCTTGACATTCCACAGCAACCCCCCCCATATGAAGCCACCCCTCCCTCAGGTCCACCTGCCCCCGTAAAGACCCCCCCCGAGCCCCGAAACTACGGCTCCTATAACTCTCAGGTATTTGAGTCGCCTCTGTGCTGCAGAGACATGGAAGTTATGGATCATTACAGAGGATTTCTGAATAAAACATGAATTATTTCAAACACGTCATTCTTAAACTAATTTGAAAAATATCAAACATTTTTTTATCTTGAGTGAGTAAAAAAAATAAGCCAATAAGTCCAGTAGAATTTTAGTTAGATTTCTTCAAATAAGTTGTGATGATCAGCCCTTTATGACCAAATTAAATCTAGAGATGATTTATACGCTTATATTAGGATGTTTTTCTCTGATTATTGGAAATATTACACCTTAAAGCAAAGTATCAAAGTCACGGCCCGGGGGCCGGATCCGGCCCTTCAGCAAAATGCTCACTTTTTTTTTTTTTTTTTTAACTTGGCATTACTGAAGTTTGATGTCAATTCTGGGTTCTTTCTTTTTACCCATTTTTAATTTTGGGGGAGTTTTTTATTTTTTAAGAAATTCTTTGTTATTTCTGCAACTTTAAGTAATTTATCAACTTTAGCATTATGCAAAAAGCTTTAGCGTTTTTAGCAAATCCCTTCAGCAATGACAGTAAATTTCTTCAGTATTTTCAGCAAAAAGCTTCAGCATTTTCAGCGACCACAAAAAGCATTCACAGTGAAACTTTTCTAGTTAAGTTTATATTAGAATTGCACAAAGTTTCAGGCATTTATTTATTTAGCCAAACACCAACTTATTTTTAAATCTGTGTTTCAAATCTCAGCTGTGTCATGAAACCTCCTGCTGTGTTTCTGCTCCAGCCTGCAGTGAACGCCACGACCTCCGACCTCCTGAGGAGGCAGGAGGAGCTGGAGAAGAAAGCCCAGGAGCTGGAGAGGAGAGAGCGGGAGCTGCAGTCGCAGAGCCTCGGACCTGGAGCCTGTAAGACCGCTCTCAAAGAATGTAAAACATAAAAGCACAGGTTTTGGTGACTGAAGTGGGTTTGGTCTGAAGCTCGTCAGAATAACTGGCCCCCGCTGCCGTCCTTCTGCCCCGTGGGGCCGTGCTTCTACCAGGACATCGACGTGGAGATCAGCCAGCGCTTCCAGCGGACCGTCACCACCATGTACTACTTCTGGATGTGTGAGTGTCATCTCCTGTGGTTGCTGTGAGAGAGGTGGATCCTCACAAATCTGACCTTCCTGCCAGAGTTTGACCTTTGGTTCAGTCTGAGCTTAAATCAGATGTACGTATGATGTCATCAACACGAGACAGCCTCCACATCTCTGATCGTCAGTGGATGAAAGTGTTCTTGGATTCAGCTTCACATCCAGTCTTCTGCTGAGGATCTCTGTAGATCCGCCTTAAAGAGTCGTCAGGGTCAGTTTCTCACCGACTAAAACCCACAAAGCTTCCCCCTTTAGAAAACTAAAACACTGATTTGTATTTATCTAATTTTTACTATTATGATTAATATAAATTAACAAAAACATGTCATGTAATTTTGACAGAAGTTCACACGACTTCCTTTCAAAATAAGACATCCTGTACCAAATAAGAGCACCTCAATGCAGGAAATGTACTTATAGGTTGTGTTATGTCAGCAGTGATTAAAAAAAATCATGCCAAAAAAATTAAATCACATCTGATTATGATCCGTACTGAGATTGTAGGACCGTAAATCGCACTTAAAATCTTAGAATATTTTTTCCGAAGTAGAAAATCTCCCTTCAGTGGGAATTCTGTTTATGCCAACTGACCTCTGGTAGATTTTGTTGTGAATATCAGAGAGAAATCGCCTGTTGCCTTTAAAAACAAATCTTTCTTAATTCACCAAAAGAAAACCATGAATGTGGGTAAAAGCAGCTTACAGTAAGTGTTTAATGTGATCGTTAAATAAAGAGAATTTTATGAGTTTATATAGTTTATATATAGTTTATAAGAGTTTTGTTTTAAACCCATACTCTTAAAAAAGAAAAAGTGTATTTTTTTTTCTGGTAGTCTTGGGATATATCGCAATACATATCGTATCGTGAGACACGTATTGGGATACGCATCTACTGCAGACAGATAGATCCATGAACGTCTTTGTTTTCCTGGTTGGAGCTGAATCTGGATCAGAACCGACGTCTGGATAGAATCGATGCTGCTGTTTGGTTGGAAGAGTGAGGGGCTGTAAGCTAGCAGGAGAGCATGGTGACAAAGGCCTGATGGGATGTAGGGGCGGGGTCTCTTTGCATCAACAGTCCCGCCCACAACTCATAGATGAATTTCTACTGAACTCCTGCCGCTCTGCAGAAACTATGTCTTAAAGACGACACAGATTTTGGGGTTTTTGGCTAAAAACAGCATCATCATCATGAAACTTCCACTGGGAACGCTTTAAAAACAGATCAGAAGATGATCAAAGTGGGACTTAAAAAAAAAAATCTTCTCTGGCGGCTGAGCTAACAGATCAGAGCTGAAGGTTTCCTGTGTTGGACAGATTTTACAGCTACAATAGGAGTTTATGAATCTTCAGGGGTATATTTGTATAAACTCCTTTTGTATACGAGTGGGACCTTAAGTGTTATTTTCTTGATTAATATTTAGATTTTGCATCTGCACTGGAATCCTTTTCATGGTCTTTTCAAACTGATCTGAGTTTACTGAATAGAAAAATCCCTGAGCTGGTTTGATGTCTTTCTGGTTTTCATTCTGTCTGTTTGATCTCTCCGGTGATGACGGTTAGTCTGCTCCGCCACGCTCCTCTTCAACCTGATCTCCTCCTTTGCAAACTTCTGCGTGGACCCGTCAGGAGGAGGCGTTGGTTTGGGCCTGTCCATTCTCTGGGTCCTCCTCTACACGCCTTGTTCGTTCGTGTGTTGGTACCGGCCGGTGTACAAAGCCTTCAGGTTTGTCTTGATCTTCATTTGTCTGAAACAGGAGAGTCAAACTCAACCGCACAAGGAGCCAAAATCCAAAACACCCCGTAGGTCGCAGGTCGAACAGGATAAACATTTATTAAACACTTTAAAACTGAAATTTTAAAACTTTAAAAACGTAACTTTTTAACATAATTACGACCTAAATGTAAAACATTACCTGCAATAATGCTTGTGTGAATGCTGTAAGCTGAATGTGGCCACTGAAGATGCTAGTGCTGATACCTGAAAACGCTGAAGCTGATTGGCAGTTAAAATGTTAGCTAAATGTCAAATCAGCTTAAAAAAACTAACATCAGACAAAACATCTAGCATGTAGCTGAAATATTAAACTCCAAAATACTCCATAAAACTAGCAGAATGCAAATTTTTGAAAACATTAACTTTTTACCATAATTCTGAATAATAAAAAGGCAGGAATATTATTCCAGAATAAATCAACTTAAACCTTAAATAACTTTCAATATTTTACTCTCCATAAAAATATATTTTGTCAAAATTATACAAGTTAGAAATGAGCTCAAGATAACATCAGGTCATTAATAACAATAAAATAAGATGATCTGGAGGGCCGATAGAATTACCTGGAGGGCCGGATCCGGCCCCCGGGCCGTGACTTTGACACATTTGCTTTAAGATGTAATATTTCCAATAATCAGAGAAATAGATCCTAATATTAATGCTTATGAATCATTTCTAGATTCAATTTGGCCATAAAAGGGCTGAACATCACAACTTATTTGAAGAAATCTAACAAAAAAAATCTACTGGTCTTATTTGTTTATTATTTTACTTAAGATAAAAAAAAGTTTGATATTTTTCAAATTAGTTTGAAGACATTTTTTTTCATTTCTGTGTTTTCATTTGCACTTTTCTCTTGTAGGAGTGACAGTTCCTTCAACTTCTTCATCTTCTTCTTCGTTTTCTTTGCCCAAGTGTGCGTGTTTGTGATCATGACCATCGGGATCCCTGGATGGGGATACAGGTATGACTTTAAACCCAAAGTTTGATTGCTTCTATTTTACTAGATCTGCACAGTTCTGTGTAAACGGGAAAACCAAAATCTAGATTTGATCCTCGTAAAAACTCACCAAATGTACACACCAAGTAACCGGCGGGAATGATCTTTGGGAAAGTGACGACCTCTCCAAAGAAATATCCAATATCCAAAGGAAGTCCTGACATTATTATGGGATGGCCACAGGATCTACAGCTTTACACCCATTTCCTAGCAAAGACAAATTAGGTGATTTTCCCACAAAAAGGGAAAATAAAACCTTTTTTTTCACAAAATTTCCTACAATCATTGTTAACCTTTGACCTCAGGAAGAGGCCGCCATCTTGGATTTTCCAGAAAAGTCCCCTTCTGAAGGGGGATTGAAGGTCCTGAATCCTGGGGATTTCGATCTATTGCCTCGTAACTCCTGGAGCATCACTAGGAAGATACTTGGGGAGAAATACTTGATCTTAAAGTGTGTAGATTATGAATGGCGTTAGCGTGGCGAGCTTGTGAAAGTGGCGTTCCCCTGTTGCTCACGTATATGCTTTGACCGGAAGATTGTGAAAATCAAATCCACGAATCGTCTCAAGCTGAGCAAAATGATGTGAAATATGACATGAACACATTAGGAATGCAGTTAGCAAAAAACCTCCGTTGCCGAGGAAATTCAAAAATGTACTTCCGCCGATTCTTCTAAAAATGACGTAAACGTGTTCGTCACCTCCAGGCGACCAAAACATAAAATGGTTGCTATGGCGATAAAACCAATAGAAAATCTGCTATTTTGAAAAATGTGTTTTTTTTCTTATGATTTGTCTCGTGCAGCTCTGACCCGGGGGGAGGGGCAGAATCAATGATGGGCGGGGCTTTTATACTGGAGCTGCAAACTTCTGAATGACACGGGACTCACACCAGTTGACCAATCACCTAATTCTGCTGTAATATCTCGTTTAAACCTGTAGGGGGCAGCACACCGACGGTTTTGGATTATAATTTCAGGAGGATTATTTTAAATGATCAAAAATGTGGCAACACGGCTCTTTTAAAGCCCCAATTATAGAAAACAAGTAATTTTCTGTTTGGTTGCCCTTTAACTCCAGCTGTGATAAGTATGAACGTGTGTGATTAGGATTTCTGTTGTTGTTTTCCTTGACGTGTTTGTTTGTTCCCCTCAGCGGCTGGATTGTGAGTCTGGCTAGTCTGAGGTCAAACAAAGGAGTGGGTGTGATCATGATCATAAACGCCATCTTCTTCACTGGACAGACCGCTATGGGCGTCATCATGCTGAAGAAGGCGAGTCCATCTGTTTGTTTGGTCTCTAAATGTAGAAAAGTTTTGTTAGACATGATATGAAGTCAAGAAAACTGAAAGATATTGAAGTTTATTCTTTAAAAATGCAAAAGAATTAATGCAGACTTCAGAAAAAAATTAAAAACTAGAAGAAAAGTTGTATTTTTACAGAATTGTTGTGGTTGTTTGTCGTAAACCTTGAGCGGGCGGCGCTCTGAGAAAGCGGCGGTGTCAGATCTAGTGTATCGTTTTCCTCAGTCTTTGTGATGCCGACGACGGCCGCGTGTATCCGGTGACACCTGTGTTTTCCCGCTGCAGATCCACAGCCTGTACAGGCAAACCGACGCCAGCTTCCAGAAGGCGCAGGCGGAGTTCGCCTCCGGGGTCATGTCCAATCAGGCTGTGCGGCAGGCGGCTGCCTCCGCCGCCCAGGGGGCCTTCACCGCACCCCGGTAGAGGGGGGCGGGGGGCGGGGCTCCGCTTCGTGGAGTCTGGCTTAAGATCGGGTCTAGTTTCTGTCATTGACAAAAAGGTGAAGGAAATCTTTATGTGAGTAAAACCAAGAGGATGTTTGAGTGTTTAAAGTGAATTCATGAACCAAACTGTGCCGCGAGGAGAAAGTCCAGATGGTTCTGACTTCTGTGAGGAGCTGGACACGGCGAGGCGCTCCTCTGCTCCAGGAAGGACAGCTTTAGCTTCTGTGTGCACTAACAAGCTGTTTCTGTGGAAATCCTGTAATATTCCTATGATGCCAAATCCGACTTCTCCGACTTCATTGTGTTGTTCTGTTTCCTTCACGGTTCTGTTGGTGCTGCTCAGATTATTGTTGTTGATCACAATCCGGATTTTAATAAAACCACGTCGCTCTGATGCTGCTCTCTTATTTCTTTATTCGATTTCATATTCTTTGTAATTTTTTTAACCCTGTTCATTTCCTGTTAACATCTTCCAGATGTTTTGGTGAAAAAAAACATTTTGAGAAAAGCAGGATGTCAGTTTAAACCAGGAGAGTCAAACTCAATCAGACCAGAGGCCAAAATCCAGAACACACTTTAGGTCGCGGCTGAACAGGATAAACATTTATTCAACACTGTAAAACTGCATTTTTAAAACTGTAACTTTTTAACATAATTATGATCTAGATATATAACATTACCTGTGATAATGCTAGTGTGAATGCTGGAAGAGGAATTTGGCTGCTGAAGATCCTAGTGCTGATAGCTGAACACGCTGAAGCTGATATTAGCTAAGTGCCAAATTAGCCTAAAAAACTATAAAAATAAACTTAGGTTAGCCAAAACAGTTGACATAAAGCTAAAATATTTGATAAAATCCAAAATAGCCTAAAAAACTGTTTAGCCCAAATTAGCCCAAACAGCTAGCATGTAGCTGAAATTTAGCTAAACTCCAAATTAGCCTAAAAATCTTAATAAATGCCAAAATACTCCATAAACTAGCAGAATGCAAATTTTTGAAAACATTAACTTTTTACCATAATTATGAATAATAAAAAGGCAGGAATATTATTCCAGAATAAATCAACTTAAACCTTAAATAACTTTCAATCTTTTACTCTCCATAAAAATATATTTAGTCAAAATTATACAAGTTAGAAATGAGAACAAGATAACATCGGGTCATTAATAATAAAATAAAATGATCTGGAGGGCCAGTTCCGGCCCCCGGGCCGTGACTTTGACACATGGTTTAAACTGTTTAATTCTCTAGCAGCCAAAATTCATAAAAAAATTGACAATTTATAAAATGGAAAAATGCTCCTTTGTCTTTAAGAAATCTTATTGCAATTTCCCCACTGTGGGACTAATAAAGGTTTTCTTTTTTTCTTAATCTTATCAATAGATTTTATGAATGTTTCACCTTTAAAACATCTTGTAAGGATTTAAAATCCTCCATAAAACATTTTCATAACTTTAGTTTTCTTATTTTAGGTCGACACAACATGATGCACACTGTTAATAATTATTTTATTCATTTAATTTTCCATAAAAGAAATCATTTGATGTCCAGTGTTGAATCAGAAAGGGTCACCTCGTGAGAAATGCTTCTTTTGTTTGTTTTAATATTCACTTTCATCCTTTGCGCTTTTATTTTGAAGGAAGATCTGATAGATCGCCGAGGAAGTTTAGATTCAAACGGCTGAAATATTGGAACTTACCCGGTTAAACTTTGCATAATGTTGATAGAATTTAAGATTTATTCCTGCGGTTTGGTGAAAAAGTCCTGAAGGTCTCCTTCATCTAAGGTTCAGACGACACATTAAGGTTCTTCTTGGGATCTTCTGACAAATGACAGCCCTTTGCTCCTCTGTCTCCTGGGCGTTGTTGGACACTTCCACTCATCCGGGTTCTCCCCAGGGAGCGCTTTGGCAGGACGTCCCATCAATCTTCATCGGAGTCACGGGACGGGAAGGAAGCGGGTCAGAGTCTGACTTTCTCTGGGCTGCAGGTTGGCATTTGGGGTCAGGAGGGGCCCGCCAGAATTTCTGATGTTGCAGAATAAAACAATCCAGTTTTAGCAAAGAATTCAAATCTTCCAACAATGTTTATGAAAGACAAAACTCGGTTGTTGCATTGTCAGCTATTAAGCCATGCTTTTATGAAATTTAGCTTATAAATATTTACAATAATAACACTATTAACATTTCTATTATATTACTTATTGACAGCAGCACATTGTAGTTCCTTTCAAAATAAAATACATTCTGCTTCAACCTCAGTCGATTCCAACTTAGCCAAAAAAGCTAACACGTTGCTAAAATATTAAAATATTATTAACTCCAAATTAGCTCAAAAATCCTCATTAGATCCCAAATTAGCCAAAAATGTTAGCATGGTGCTAAAACATTAGCTAAACTTAAAATTAGCCCTAAAAATATCAGTAGCTTTGAGGTCTTTAACGAGCTGAACGTTTTGATACCAATATTTATGGTTTCAAAATGTGCAAAAACTTTGAATGACATAAAAAAAAATCACAATTATTTAGAATCGTAAAAAAGATGGTAAAATTTCAAAATTTGTGAGAAATGTAACAATACCAAAAGTAAAAGCATGAATTTCATGAACATGCTGAATGTTTTTACTCATTTCAATGGGGCGGAAAAATCACATAAATTGCGTAAAATCGTAAAAACGGTTAAGTTTATGACTTCCACAATTACAATTGATAATAATGTCCTTAACGAGATGAACGGTTTGATACCAAGATTGCAGTAATTGCTGAAAGTGTGATTCAGTTTTTACGAATACAGAAGAAAAAGGAATAAGAAACAGAATCACTAGAGTGAATGTCACAAAGCATTCACACAATTAGTAAAATTCTTAAGTTAAAACAATAATTCTTCATAATAAATAATGTACTTCAGCCATGTTGATGACAGTAATCATTTCCCAGCCCTTACACAGTGTGAACATGAAGCAGAACAAATAAATCTCATCTCGTCTCACCTGGAGGACTGGAATGGGTCATCGCCGCCGTCACACCTGAGTATGTGAGGCTTCACAGCGAAGAAGGAAACTCCAGTCGGTCACTGAGTCCACTCTCCACTGCAGAAGCTCTCAGATGACAGTCTGCAGGCAGCAATCCTACATTTTGTTGACGGGTGGAAATGGAACCGCCTGCAACAGCAGCAGGAACAGGAAACGCTGATCCACCTCAGCTCAGCATCACTCACCTGTGAGCATCACAGCCAGGTGAGGACGGATTTAAGACGACGTCCTGATCAGCTGATGTAGATGTTTCATAAAGAAGGTGATAGGAAAGCAGCAACAGAACTGATATTCATACGGAAAAACATTGATCTGATTCTGGAGTATCAGTTTATTGAATAGATTATCTCTTATAATCTCTAATCTGAAAATGTCAGTTTCTGATTTAATGAAATCAGATTAACACACTTCTTACTCATGATTTGGTTTTTACCAGGTTTTACGCCCATTTATCAAATCATTTTTGGTTTGAAATTGTGGAAGAAGAACAAGGAAAATGAAAACAATCGTAGATAATAAATGTGACATGAAGCTCCATAATTTTGACATAAAACTGGATCATTTGATATTTTTAAAAGCGTTTCCAGAAGTCTTTTATGATGTTTTTAGTCCTACTCTAAAAAACTATCATTCTAGGACATAGTTTCTGCAGAGCGGCAGGAGGTCATTAGATTTCAAAGGCTTTATTGTCATATGAACAGTTAAGGATTTCCCTGTTCAATAAAACTCTTACTTTGCTGTTCACTCTGAATTATTTAAATTGTATTTAATGCTAAATTAAAAAAGAGAAGAAAATTTACAGGAGATCTGAAGAATAATGACCAAACAATAACACAAACTATGCTGCCAAATCAGATGTTGGATTTGAAATTCACCTCTGAGTTGTGGGTGGGATTGTTGGCACACAGGAACCCCGCTCCCTCTTCCCATCACCCATTTGTTTACATGATCTCCCTCTATCTTACAGCCCCTCACAATCCCAAACTAACATAAGAAAAAAACATCTTTATTATCCAATTCCACCAAAAGCAGAAGAAAGATTATGATTGGGGTAAATCCTTTAGTCCGATTTCATTCTGATGTAAACAGGTGGAGGTTCTTATGGAGCTACATTGGGGCAAATATTATTTTAAACTCAAATACAACAAATAAAAAAAATATTGGTGTTTGGCCAAAAAAAGGTAAAACGTCCAAAACTTTTTGTTATTCGAAAATTAATGTTGTTATTTTCAGCTTCAAATGTTCTGTTTTTTTAGGTTTCAAAACTCAAAATTTAAATTTCGAATCTTTTTTTCTTCATTTTCGAATCTGAAAAATTCTGTTTCAAAACTTTTGGCGCCATTGTGGCTCGTTGGGGCGGGGCTAACACGATGACCAATCAAAATGGATGAGGGTGGTAACTTCAGTCCCGGTGCGTTCACTGACTCTAAAAACTGTGATAATTACAGTCAGAAAATGGTTAAGTCTGTACGCTCATAGTCTGAAATTGTCTCAACATTGGTGTAAAAAGTAGTTTTACCGCGACCAAAACACCGTTCTAGCCCGTTTAAAGTCCCATCTTTTTGTGTTAAATACATACATGGATATAATACCTTTAAAACTCTGCTTTTTATACCCGTCTTGAAACAACTCCATCTATGATAGTACAGACAATACATCCATTTTCTGATCTTAACTATTACAGTTCTAGGAGTCAGTGAATGCACCGGGACTGAAGTTACCACCCTCATCGATTTTGATTGGCCCTTCGTGTTAGCCCCGCCCCAACGCGTCACAACGGGGCCAAAGGTTTTAAAACTGAAATTTTCAGATTCGAAAACAGAAAAAAGAACATTTGCAACTGAAAATAATACAATTTATTTTAGAATAGCAACAAGTTTTGAACATTTTACTTTTTTTTTTTTTTTTTTACCAAAAAACAATATTTTTTTTCATTTGTTTTGAGTTCCATATAATATTGGCCCCAATTTAGCTCCATAGATTCTGAGGAGCTCCTTCCTAAAACACAGTTACATTCTGGTTAATGTTTACAGTGTTTTTGCATTTCTGGCTGCACGCGGGCAGGTGGTGAGTTCACGGCTCTGCTGAAAACAGTCGCTTCAAGTGTCAAAGCCTCAAGACGGAAATATAAAACATAAACACCTTTTTTTTCTCAGGAAATAAATAAACCCACGAACGTAACGAAGCTCTTTCTAACCCCCAACAAACAAAGCAGACAATGTGGCTCCATCAGAACACGGCGGGTTATTAATAGCTGCTCCTCTTGTTTTTCGTTTGGCCGACGCTGCAGCGGAGCCGCGAACACACCCGAACCGCCAGGACTTCTCCCGAAATAGCAGAAATAATAAGGCGCGCGCGGTTTTTTTCCCAGCGCGTGGGGACCGCAGGAGCCGCGAGCCCCCGACAATTCCACGGCCCCCCTCCTCCTCCCGCCCTCCGCTCCCCCCTCCCCTGCCGGAGAATGCTGGACTGACACAGTAGCGATACGAGCGGAGCAGACATGGAGGCCCGGTTACCGCGGGAGGCCCGTCCGGACACAGCCGAGCCCAGCGGACGCCGCGCCGGTTCGGAGCTCTGAGCGCCTCAGGAAGACTCCCGGACCCCGTTTGCTGTAAGGATTCCGGGATTTCACCGCCCGGCGGGACGCAGAAATGCAGGGAGATCCATTTCGGGTCTCTGTTGATTCAACGCAGCCGCCATTTTGTTGACAGTCAGTGTTTTTTTAATAACCTCCGCGGCGCTGCCGCTGTTGTTTTCGACCTCCGGAACATATTCCGCCTGCTTTTTCCCGGGCTTTTCACTCGGGAGTTCGCCCCTGGAGCGGAGCTGGGGCGTATTTCGGGGGTTAGCATACTTGCATGTGCATCGTTAGCCCCCGTAGCTGGGATGTAGTAACACGAGTGCCTACGAGAATGTGACGGAGATGCCAGATCCCGAACATCAGTGGTCCTGAGCGGGGTTCGGGGGGTTCGGAACACTCGAGCCGTCCAGACGCAAACGGCGGCGGTTCGGTGTTCGTTCAGGGGGGAGGCGGGCGACGTTAGCTTAAATCGCCCTGGAAGGGGGCTACTGATGGATGGCTAGTTAGCAGGTTACTAAATAACCGATAATAGGGGCTGCTAGTTATGACTGTCCTTAGAGAATAAAGGCAAACTTTTGGAAGTGTCTTTAGGTGACAGGCGGCCGCATCTGAGCCCACTTTAGCGGAGGATCTTGGAGGATGCTGCGTTCGCGCTCACCTCTCCTCCTCGTAACTTTCTGTTTTTATTGAGGTCAGACGTCAGGTTCAACCGCACGCGGGATGGATTTGAGATGAAAGCTGGCACGAGGCGCTTTGGTCTGTCAGGAGATGTAGCATGACACCTTTGAGATCGAGCTAACGGGACTTTTTAAACTTTGAGGTGGTTTCCTGCACGTGGATTTGTAAAAAGCATCCCTACTTCCATGATTGGATGCTGACAGTTTGTTATGGAATTCCAGCTTCTGGAGGATACCATGATGTGGCCACCTCGCTGATACTCGTGAAGCTGGACGCAGAGGATAATGTGAGCTCCGTTTGTGGACACTTTGGAAGGTGAGTCCCCTCCTTCTGATCTGTTTGATGTTTGGGATCAGTTTGGCTGCAGATGGATCTGTTTTGTTTGCTGTAGAGCACATGTGTCAAAGTCAAGGCCCGGGGGCCGGATCCGGCCCCCCAGATCATTTATCTTGCGCTTATTTCTAACTTTTATAATTTTGACAAAATATGTTTTTATGGAGAGTAAAATATTGAAAGTTTTTTAAGGTTTAAGTTGATTTAGTCTGGAATAATATTCCTGCCTTTTTATTATTCAGAATTATGTTAAAAAGTTATAGTTTGAAAGTTTTGAAAATTGGCATTCAGCTAGCTGTTTGGACTATTTTGGCATTTACTAAGATTTTTTTAGGCTAATTTGGAGTTTAGCTAATATTTCAGCTACATGCTAGTTGTTTTTGGCAAATTTTGACTTTTTAAAATTTTATTTTATTTTATTAAAGTTTTTTAGGCTATTTTGAAGTTTAGCTATTTGCTAGCTGTTTTGGCTAACCTAAGTTTGTTTTGATTTTTAAGGCTAATATGGCATTTAGCTAATATTTTAGTGGTTCAGTTTCAGCATTTTCAGCTATCAGCCTCTTCAGGAGCCACATTCAGCTTCCAGCATTCACACTAGCATTATCTCAGGTAATGCTATATATCTAGTTCATAATTATGTTAAAAAGTGAAGATTCTAAAGTTTTAAACATTTAGCTTTAGAGTGTTCCATAAATGTTTATCTTGTCCTAAGGTGTATTTTGGATTTCGGCCTCTTGTGTGATTGAGTTTGACACCCCCGCTGTAGAGGAAACTGGACCCAGGTCTTACCTGTCCAGTCTTTGGATCAGGTGTTGTTTGCATTAGTGTTTTCATCAGTGAACTTCCCTTCTCTGCTCTTGTTTGCATTCTGACACCTGCCTTTCCGCTCCAGCTCATGTTCTTCAAAAACCCTCAGAGTTTCACTTCTGTCTCAGACCAGCCGTATCAAAGCGGTTCGGTTGGTGTCTGAGCGCCGTCTCTCCACCAGAAAGCCATGGAGTGGAGGCGGCGGAGACGGTGGGGCCAGACGCCACCTCTCGTGTGAATGATGTTGGGGGTGGGTGGGTTCTCACTGTTGCTGTGGCCAAAGGGAAATCAGCAGTTATGAACAACGTGTGCAAAAGTGAGGAGGGAATGGAAGGAGGGGAGGGCGTGAGTACGGGGAGGACAGAAGTGGGAGGGGGCAGGAGAAGTTGTTTACTATGTTCCTCCATGCTCTGCTGTTTCCTTTTTGTTGGAGTATTTCTTATGGACTGCTATTTTACCGCTTATGTAACTTTCTACGTGAATTCTTGGAAGGTCAAAGCGATCAGCAGAGAAGCCTAAAACGTGTAACTGGATCGTGTATTGATTAACAATATGACTGGAAGGGAAACAGCCGTTATGGAGTTCCTACTAAAAATAAACGAACAGATGATGCGTTATAGGGAAAACAATCATATTTATGTATTTACAGAATTCACATGAACTTGTTCATTAAAGATATGCACAGAGTAGGCCCTTAGGGCTTGTTTAAAGCACTCCAGTTTAGCCGTGCCAACAGCGCCACGGGGGTTGATTGCACGCCATCCCTGCCTCCACTCACACCTGATTTGTCATCAGTGCCCTGTCACAGCTGATACATACCATAACACAGTAGAGGGTTGGGATGTAGGTCGTCACTTAGTGGTGATTCAACTCGATTCATGAATCAAGATCAAAGATTCACAGATCAAACCACGATTCTTATTATTTATGAAGTCTCAATGGTTGGAATGTTTGTATTTTTAGTGGACGTGTGAAAATTAAGGTAATATATATGTAATCACCATAATTTATTTAGAAAAGGAGATTAACATATTAGATCCAAACACAAATGAAATGGTATTTATCGCTTTAAACAAATGATTTTTTTGTCAACTTCCTGCAGGAAACTAAACAAACATCTTTGTTGTTTTGGATCATTTAATCCTGAAAATGAAAGTTTAGCTGACTACAGATCCAGTTTCTCCACGACTAGAAGATTGTAAAAAAGACATAGCAACGCCTCAATAGAAATGGAACAACTAGAAAACACTCTCAGTCCTTTCAGCTAAACTGACAACATTATCTGCGTTTACATGAACACAAGTAATCGGATTAAAAGCCTGATCAGAATAAACATGTGTCATGTAAACGCACCAATCAGAATACTCTGATCTGGTCAGACTCATTCGGATCAAAATTTCTATCCAGTTGAGATGGATGGGTTATACCGATTGTTAATTTGATTGTGGTGCATGTAGACACTTATTCTGATTGTTGGTCATTATTGCGCTGGCTTTTACGTCACCGTAGATGGTCTGTGGTCCAGAGGAGGCTTTGGAGCACGGTCCGGCCAGCCGGCTGCTCCGTGTTTACGTTCCGATTAGCTCTGGCTGTGAACATTTCTGTTCTCTTTCAAGCATCATCATCAGAACTTCTCTTTGCTTTCATGTGCATCATTTTCCTGGAGACTCGCTCACCTTTCCGTTTTTGCTCAGTAATCCACGTTCAAACCAGTTCTTCCGATTCGCCGCTCACTTTCTTTGCACCTCCACCGACACGCTTGATTCTTCAGCTGCCTTCAGTATCAGCCGTCCACCTGCACCATTCTCAGATACGTTTGGGATCCACCCCAATTCTTCACCAAATGTTCTGAGGTGTATGTCACCGGGGAAAATGTAAGCGCTAAATTGAAAGAGCGTTTTCTTGGCCGTTGCTATTCAACACATATACAGACTCACGAGCGTCCAGTTATGCCCGATTGGGAAATTTTCTACTTTTTTGCTAAAATGTTTCTGTTTGGAGGTGTTTGAAGCGTCTTCTAGGAGCCAGAGTAATATTAGACGAGCGTCTAATGTAACGAACATCTGCTAAAGTCGGCGCTTATTGGAGACCGCAACAACTAGAGACCGGCCACTACTGGTAGATATGTGGTAACCACATTTTTGCTTTTGGACATACATTTACACAAATTCTAGTATTTGTTTATGAATTCACTTCAAAGTCTATGTTAGTATCAGTGGGCTGCATGGTGATTGCCACTCTGGTCTCATGGTAGAAGGTCATGGTTCAAATCTTGGCTGGGTTCTTCCTGTTTGGAGTTAGCATGTTGTCTTTGTTCACGCGTGGGTTTCTATGGTTTCCTCCCACAGTCCAAAAACATGCCTCATAGGTTCTGTAGTGAATCTAAAGAGTCTCTGGGTGTTCATGTGTGGCAACCCGTTCAGGATGTACCCCACCTTCACCCAAAAAGTAGTTGGGATAGGCTCCAGCAGCCCTGTGACCCTGAAAGAGATTCTGAGGATTTTGGAGGTAAATGGATGGAAACTGTTGGTTCACAGCCAACACTTGAGTATGTGTCTTTATGACAAAGGGTTTTTCTTTGGTTCACCACTCACTCACTTTAGACACAATGCTGTTTATGGGGTTAATCAGGTCGTAGAATTGGTCTTTCTTTAAAATATGGTTCCATTGAAGCCTGTAACGGATCTACTTCATCACCGACATGGAGGCGCTCGTTGAAACTGGCAGCTTTACTCTGAAGCTTTTTATATAGCGGGAAAAGCCTCTCGGTCTCTGCTTTTATTTGAGGTACAGGAACTTCTGTTTTTGAAAGATCTATTTGACTTATAAAGCAAATGTTCTGGATTATTTAATAGGCTCTCATTGATCCAACGTTCTTAAAAAGTCCTTAAGCTTAGGTTGATTTTTTTATTTGTACTTTTTATTATTCATAATTATGTTAAGTTACAGTATTAAAGTTTTAAAGATTTGCATTCTGCTAGCTTTTTGGACTATTTTGTCATTTGCTAAGATTTTTTAGGTTTTTTTTTTAAATTTTTGCTAATATTTCAGCTACGTGATAGCTGTTTTGGCTCATTTATTTTATTTTATTTTTTTTTTTTTGTTTTGTTTTTTTAGGCTAATTTAGCATTTAGCTTTTCGCACTAGCATTATTGCAGGTAATGCTATATATCTATTTGACACTCCTGGTTTAAGTTGACTGAGCGTTAGCATTAGCCGCCCTATGAGAAATCCCATTATACGTTAGCATCAAGCTATCATTCTTTAGCTTTATGTGCTAAATCAATCTATATTTTTATGAATTGATTATTGATCTGTTCAGTTTAAAATGATTCAAATCGATTATATCAACTCAGCCCTCGATGGATCTTTAATTTTTCTGTTTTTGGGGAATTGGGCTTCAAACTTTAAATACAAAAAGCAGCATTTGAAGAAAATATAGTTTCAGAAAACATAGTAAAAGATGATTTTACTGTTAGCTGTTAAATTCTTAAACAGGGATTGTGCTTTCTGTTAAGAATCACAAATCAATCTGTTTTTGACCGTTTCCTGATGATCATCCGCTATGCAGCTTTAGCTCTGCACTTGTTTTCAACTCGTGGAAAAACAAAATAAAGTCAGTGGAAAGTGGAGCTTCAGTCGCTCCCTCTCACGGCTGAAAACGACAGCTGGACGGTTTGTCTGCTCCCAGAGGACTGGCTGTGCGGAGGTCACCGCTCAGAACCGCCTTCAAACCGCTTCACCAAGAGCAAGCACCTGCTCCGGGGCCGATCCGCATTAAATCATTCCACCACCGAGGGAAACCGTTATTGTTCCGACTGCTGCTGTGGTGAAACGGTCGTACCGCCACAAACACGCCGGTTCTCCGGGGCTCATCTGGTTTCTAACCTGTGACTCTTTCTATGTGGAGGTGACAAAAATCACAAGATATTGGAGTGTAATCAAGTCCAGGCTGAAGAGTCACCCTGATAGTATAAATAAATAGGATAAAGTCACTGCTGTTGTAAACAGTTGCCCTTCAACTGTTTGTACCACAATTTTTTATAGGGCGCTTTGTACTTGACATTTATAGGACACCGTGTGTCTGTTTTTGTGGCCTGTGTTGCAGTAACTAGAGTGAGAAATGTTTTGCTCTTTCTTTTCTCGCCGCCTAACCTGTCCCTGTCTCCTCACACAGCTGAAGGACGGAGAAAGAGGGCTGGACCGCCACGAGGGAGAGGAGGACTTCACAAAGCCACGAGCTTCACCCTCACCGATCCCTCCGTCTCCCCCTCTCCCACATCTACATAAAAACTTTCTGGAATCCACAAGATCTCCTCCGAGATAGTGTTGCAGAGTTCCAATGGATCCGAAGATTCAGAGTCCGCCCCCCCTTCTCTCTGATGCCCCCACAGCGGACCGAGAGAAGGAAGGCGCTGGGGGAAAGAAGGAAGAGGACGATGAGAAAAAGCGGGATCGAGAAAAAGAGAAGACCGCCGCTGCCCCCGCCGGAGCGGGCGCCGCAGGTGAAGGCGGGCCCGAGGGAGCTAATGGCGACCAATCCCACTTCTCCATCAAAGAGAGCAGCCTGTCTGAGGGCAACGTCAAGCTGAAGATCGGCCTGCAAGCTAAACGCATGAAGAAACCCCCAAAGATCCTGGAGAACTATGTGTGCCGGCCGGCCTTCAAGGCCACCATACGACACACCAACCGAGGAGGAGGCGGAGCTCGTGCAAACCGAGCAGCGGCGGCCGTTGATGGACAGCGCGGTGAGGGCCAGAGTCCTTCACAGGGGCGGGACAAAGATAAGGAAAAAGGTCCCAGTGTGAGCAAAGCACCGCCGCCTTCATCAACCCTCCCCTCTAAAACTTCTGCGCCTCCTTCTCCTGCTCCTCCATCTGGCTGCACTAATCCCCCGTCCTCCCAAGTGAATGGGAGTGCTCCAGTAAAAAGGGTAAGAAAGCTGGCTGTTCGTGTCTTCTGATTCTGCACCTGAAATTGTAGTGTAAACATGTTTTTTACAACCCTTTTTTGTTTGCTCCCTCCTTTCTAAAGTATTTTAAATACATTTACATGAAAACGTATATTAACCCTTTGAGGTTTCCTTCACATCTGCACAGTCTTGATCTCCATTTATGTCACAGCAACAGCAAAACGGTTTCTTTGAATGAAATGCAACAAAAACACGTTTACATGATTTGACAACATTTACAGTGGAAGGTTTGGGATTCATTCACTCAGTTTCATTTTGATTTTAAGTGGCATGTATTGTAGAATTGTCTACAAAAATGTTAGTATTATGCAGAGATTTCTGAGTCTTTAGCTGATACTCTGGGATTCTTCTTCACCCCAATGATCATACTTTTTTAGCTCTTTTCAGCTTTATGCAAGAATTCTTGATTTTTTTTCGCTTGTGAAACGATTTGCTTGTGGGACGGTTCACTTAAGAGAAGATTCGCTCGAGGAATAGTTTGCTTGAGAGATTGTCCACTTGTGGAAGAGTTCACTTGTAGAATGGTTCGCTTAAGGCGCGGTTCGCTTAAGAGACGGTTGCTTAAGGGACAGTTCTTTTAAGGCGCGGTTCGCTTAAGAGACGGTTGCTTAAGGGACAGTTCTTTTAAGGCATGGTTCGCTTAAGTGACGGTTTAATTGAGGAACGGTTCACTCCAGGCACAGTTGGCTTGAGAGACAGTTTACTTGTGGAGCGGTTCACTTGAGGGATTGTTTACTTAAGGCACGGTTTGCTTGAGGTGCGGTCCACTTAAGGCACGGTTCAATTGACGCACGGATCGCTTGTGGAACGGTTCGCTTGAGACATGGCTCGCTTAAGGGAAGATACACTTGAATAATAGTTTGCTTGAGGCGCGGTTCGCTTGAGGAGCGGTTCGAGTGAGGCGCGGTATGCTTGAGGTGCGGTTGGCTTGAGGAACGGTTCACCCTAATCACGGTTCGATTGTAGAACGGTTTGCTTGAGGCGCGGTTCGCCTAAGGGAAGATGATAGTTAGCTTGTGGACTGGTTTGTTTGAGGAAAGGTTCGCTAAAATGATGGTTGAGCCAACACATCAGATCTCAACACATTTATTGGACTCCAGGTTTTCATACTTCTGGCTTCAGTTATCTCCTGGACCAGTCGTTGTCCTTGCTGGTTCACATACTTCCTACACTGTGAATGTCGGCGTGCTGTGTTCTTATTAAAGCATGAATTCATGAATCGTGTTTTTGTGCTTTTAACTTAGACAGAATTTGTTTTTCTGTTGTTGTGATTTGATGGAGATGAGAAAAGGTTTTCTGTCCAAATCAATAAAGTAATAAAAGTAATCCAGAGAGGTTCACATACGTTTTCATGCAGCTGCAGGTGAGCATTCAAGAACAAAGCTTCTATGGAATCATTGTGTTATTGTGGGGATAAATAGCAGGACATAAATTGTTCTTTAGTTGTCTTTGTATTCTCCGCTGACCTGCTTCCATTCACCACACTGCCCCCCCCTCCAATCTGCCTCCATTTGCCTCGTCTGGCATTTCTCTGCCAGACTCTGTCTGTGGTTGGTTTGGGGGTGGGGAAATTCCCGCTTGACCCCTCACAGTAGTGCTCTGGTCCTGTCCCCAGTCTGACCCCACTAAGTAACTTCCCCTTTCTTTTCTTCCTAGAACGCATTCAAGTCAGTGAAATGTTGAAGCTCTGGCCTGAATTGTTTTTCCATCCATCTGTGTTCAGGCTTAAGGTGTAACTTTAGGGCTCACCTTGTCTTTAGGTTTTACATTTACATATGATGTCAATTTTGATCCATGTTCAAATTCTCTGTGGTCTTTTAATTATAATTATTGTATTTTGCTGACTAAAATTTGCTCCGGAGTTAAACTTACAACTGCAATAACATTTATAATAAAGAAGAAAAAAATCCATGTAAGTTGCAAGTTGCTCTTTTGAGAAAAAAGTGCAACTCCCTTGAGCAACTCGGCATAATGCTGCGTTCACGACAAACGTGATTTACGAGTCAAATTTGGATCTGTTGACTCTTTTTCAACTCGCATAGTTCAATTTGATGCTCAATACTTGTCTAAAAATGCTTTCATAAACTTGTTGTTTTAGATGGTACTGTTAAAGGTTTCTAGGCTCATTGCTACATTCTAGCTTTGCCCGTATATCTTATTTACAATGTATGGAAGACACGGATAACGTTGACAGATCAAGCTGGTTTGTGTAATCCTACATCTGTAATCACGTCTCTTTGTCTAGGTTCATGAGATCATTCAGTCTGAGTTTTTTTGTTTTTTGAGATATTTACCATCTACTTCAGGTTGAGTATGAATCACGGCGCTTTCAGCGGTACTTCCGTCTCTCTGTAACCCAGTTTGATGACTTGCTGTCCCGCGTTAGTCGGAGGAAGGAAAAAATAAAAACTAATGGATTCCGGATGATCCATGGTCCGTACTAGGAGGGGTGTGTATTGGCAAAAGAATGGCGACATGATAGGTATGGCGATGCCCAGCTCACGATACAATATGTATTGTGATACATCCCAAGACTGTACCTGAACAATTTTTATCAATTTTTTAAAGAGTACGACTTGGAAGAAAACTACATGAATATTATTTCAGCCTTTTAAATCGATAAAAGTATTGCGGCGGCTAAGCAGAATACCACAGCTGGAAACGTTAGCTTAAATGAGTTGGTACTTTCTAACGTCAACATCTTCAAATCTTCAAAATACCAGTGGAAACAAGGCTTTATTTTCTGAAA
Organism: Oryzias melastigma; assembly: GCF_002922805.2. Classification (NCBI taxonomy): domain Eukaryota; kingdom Metazoa; phylum Chordata; class Actinopteri; order Beloniformes; family Adrianichthyidae; genus Oryzias; species Oryzias melastigma. The sequence continues at coordinate 26,355,696 of NC_050522.1, forward strand.
AATTCGGTATGCCGTTTTCAGCCAAAATAATAAAAAAATGTTTCGTTTTCTAGGTCAGTTTCTCCAGAGCGGTAGAAGTTCATTAGAAGTTTGTCTCCGAGTTGTTGGCGCAGAGCAACCCTGCTCCCCCTTTCTGTCCCCCATACCTGAGAGCTCTCTGTTTACACTAGCTAGCTTATAGTTCCTCACACCCCCCAACCTAACATTATTGGTGCAACATCTGAGCTATCCAGCCGCACAGTTTAGATACAGATTCCAGCTCAAAGGAGGACAACGAAGACGTTCATGGATCTATTTGTCTATTAGAAATACTTAGAAATGCAAATTTTAGCCTAATTTTCTTTATGTATGTCCTCTATGATGAGAAAAATGCTACAAAAATATATTAAAAACACAATTTTGAGATTTTCAATTATCAGTGTGGAAACATTGTCTTTAAAAAATCACAATTTAAACTCATTAATAATATATATTGATACTTTATTTGAATAATAAGATGCACTTATTTTTTCAATTATTTTCCTTTAAATACTGATTGTGCGTCTTTGTCTGATCAGGTTCCTGCAACGGACGGGAAGGTGGATTCAAAGTCGGACACGAAAGCAGCAGCAGCCTCATCGGAGAGACCCCTAAACTTACACCGCCCCCAACCAGAGAACAAAACGCATTCCTCCGGGAAGAAAACGCAGACTCAGCAGACACCTCCACCGACATCCTCGCCGAGTTCATCACTACCTGCACCCAAGGAGCCCACGTTCGAAGGGGTTAAGCCTCCCCAGTACACCTACAGTTCAGAGGGTCAGAGAGACAAGGACAAGGGGGTCCAAAGCTGGGGGGCCCCCACCGTCACAGAAAAACTCGCCCAGCTCATCGCCACTTGCCCCCCATCAAAAGCTTTAAAGCCAACTAAGCCCACCAAGATCGACCCTGCCCCCCCCCTCCCGAGCTCCGGCTTTATGGCCCCCACGGCCAAGCAGCGGGACCGAGCCATGGCCAACAGGAATACTTACTCGAGAATGTTGCACCTGTCCCCTCCTCCCCCCGTATCCAGACCCCCCGGTCGCCCCTACGGCTCAAGAAACAAAGATGGCGTCGTGGAAAGTGTTCCAACAGCAGTGAGGAAGGACGACTCGGATGGATCTGGAAAAACCTGTAGCAGCAGCAGCAGCCCCGCCTTCACCTACAGCAACACCTGGCTGCCCACCATGACCAAAGATAGTAGCAGCGAAAACGGCAAAATCAGCCTCTCTGTACCGCAGTCGTGCTCTGCTCATAGTTTTCCACAAACCTCGTCGTCATGTCCGGTTTCCCCCGCTGACCAGAGAACATCCAGCTCCGGGAATTACCTGGGCTCTCCGGGTCTCTCTCAAGGTCAGCGGGACTTCCCAGTCACAGTGGCCGAAAGCGCCGCACATGAGAGAGAGCCGGACAGCGACACCCCCAGGGACTTAAGCAAGTGCCCCCCTCCAGCAGCATCCGGAAGGCCAGAGGCAAAAGAAAAGGGAGGGAACAGTCAGTCTCTGCATTTTGAGCGGGGAAAGAGCTGCAGTCCCAGTAAGCGCAGCCCCAACCGGGAAAGTATTCAGTCAGGTCTCTACAGCAGCTCTCCTGAGCCTGAAAGGGAAACAGAGTTTTCTCCAGCAGAGATGGATGACGACGAGTGCTCAGAAACGCCTCCCAGAGACGATTCCCCCGACTCGTCTATGGACTCGTCCACCGAGCAGGACAGCAGGCCCCTGAAAAAGCGTAGAGGGAGGAAACCCCGCTGGAGCTGTGACGTGAACAAGACCTACGGCCAGAAAGGCCACGAAAGTCCCTGCAGCGACAGCAAGAACTCCATGCTCTTTTCCTCCGACATGGAGACGCCTCCTGTCAAAAGACCCGTCGGACGGCCTCCCAATCCCAACAAGCTCAGACCCAGTTCTGTGCCGCAAAGTTCCATGTCGCAGTTCTTCTCCGGGCAGCCCAAGAAAAGAGGAAGGCCCAAGTCTAAAATGCCGAGACTCGACGCCCCGGGTCCGGGAGACTCACCCAACAAGCTGTTGCACTCCAAGGTCTTCTCATCTCTGCTGAAGTCCAAAGAGGAGCAGGACCCTCCTGTCCTTCACCCAGAGGTGGACTTAAATCCTCCGAAACCTCTGCCCAGAAAGCGTGGGCGCCCTAAACGCCCTCCTACGTTACCCCAGGAAGGGCAGCCCCCCACCCTGGCTCCAGAGGAAGACGAGGTGGAAGAGCAGCGCTTCCACAGCAGAGGAAACGGCCAGCTCATCATGAAAACCATCATCGGCAAGATCAACAAGATGAAAAGCGTGAAGAGGAAGCGGATTCTGAGCCAGATTCTTTTGGGTCCGAGACCGGAAGACCCCCCCAAAGGCAGCACCAGTGGGGTGGTTGGTTCTGCAGAAGCCACCCAGTCGTTATCGTCTTTAGCCGCTTCTTTCGGGGGGAAGCTGGGGCCGCAGATTAACGTCAGCAAAAAGGGAACTATCTACATGGGGAAGAGGAGAGGCCGTAAACCCAAGGCAACCGTCATGGGTTCTACTTCCTCACCAGAACTCTTTCAGTCTCCGAACACCACCTCCCCTCTGTCCCACCATCAGTCTCAGCCCCACTATCTGTTCTCCTCTGACGTCTTTCCGTCCCCCTCCCTCTCACAGTCCAGCGGTGGCCACAGTCCCATCAGCGAGGCCAGCTTTGTGGATCCTGGCTCGGTGCACTTCGGAGGTCACTCTCACTACTCCAGCTCGCACCACAGTCACAACACGTTCTCCTTCCCCACGCCGACCTTCTCCGCCCCCAACAAGATGCTGCCGTCTGCAGCTGCCTCTCAGAAGAAGTCGTCGTACCGAGGATACCCTCTGCACCACCATCACTACCGGCAGCACCACCACTACCACAAGCTGTCCCCTCCCAGGCCCATCCACCCCACGTCCCCCGCCCCCCTCAATGAGCTCAAAGAAGCCACGCCCTCTCCGGTCAGCGAGTCCCACAGCGAGGAGACGGTGCCCAGCGACAGCGGCATTGGCACGGACAACAACAGTACATCTGACCGCGGCGAGAAAGGCGGCGGCATCGGTGGGATGGGGCTGCCACCAGGGATGGGAGGCGGGTTGTTGATGCCGGGCGTGATGAGTTCCGCCGTGGTTTCAGGGCTGAGCATCAACTCCAGAGGGAGGCGCCGCCACTCTGCCGGGATGGTAGAACGTCCCTCGCCTTCGCCATCACCACACGGGGTGCGGTCGTCCCCAGATCCCAGAAGACCTCACCCCGCGGCGCCAGCCGCCTCGCTGTTGGGCCACAAGGACAAACACAAGCACAAGTGTAAACGGCGCAGCCACGTTTGCCCCGGGTACGACAAGCTAAAGAGGCAGAAGCGGAAACGGAAGAAGAAGTACCTGCAGCTGCGGTCCCGGCGCCTCGACCCGGACTTTTTGGCTGAGCTAGATGAGATTATCGTCATGCTGAGTGAAGTTCGGATCACCCACCGCTCCACCGGACACAGGCTGGGCAGCGGGATCGGCATCGCCGCGGGTGCAAGTAGAATGCCGGGGCTGGGGAGTAGAGCGAGCGGCGGGCTAGGAGGCGCAGGAGGTCCTCCTCCTCATCACTATGTGCACCGGGATCTCCTACCAACAATTTTCAGGGTTAACTTTGGCCGCTTCTACTCCCATCCCGCCTACTCCTGCGACCCCTTCCACTATATCCGGAAACCCGACATGAAGAAGAAACGAGGACGACCTCCAAAGCTAAGAGAGTCCATGTCTGAAGTCCCATTCGTACCCGGTTTGGGATTCCCGCTCTCCAGCGGGGGTTTCTACCACCCGCCGTACGGCGTTCCGTACTCCTCTGGACCCCTGGGGCTGGGATACTACAGAGGCTACCCTCCAGCAAGTTCTCTGTATGCTCACCCTCATCACCAGTCTCCTCACACGCCGCCATCCCACCACTCCCATCACTCCCCAACCTTCCCGCCTCCGCCGCCCACCCCCTCCTACATGCACCACCACCACCCTTCCCATCTCCTGTTGAATCCCTCCAAGTTCCACAAGAAGAAACACAAGCTGCTCCGGCAGGAGTACCTGGGAGGAGGAAGGTCGCCGGTCCTCTTCCCGCCGCTGTCTTCTGAGCTTTCCTTCAACTGGCACCATAAACACAAACATCGGCACAAACACAGAGAGCGCTGCTCCGAGGGAGAGGACGCAGCCAGGAGCGGATCAGGAATCCGGTCCGCCAGTGGGATTCCTGACAAAGGAGCGTCGAGTAAAGCAGATCCAGTTGGAAGTTTGGGAATGTCCGAGACTCTACAGAGATGCCGCTTTGGTAGAGACGGCTCCAGCAGTTCTGCCGGCAAGCAAATCGTTGCCCCTTCTACCAATTCCCCGTTGTCATCTTCATCGGCAGAACGTTTCAAGCGTAAGGAGAGCTCCATGTCCTGCCTGGGACCCTCCCGGCTAACGCTGGGGAACAGCTCCTGGTTCCGGATAGGCAGCTCTGAAGCGGACTACTCCAAAATCTCCCAGAGCATAGTGGCACCGGGCCAGGGCTCGTTCTCTGGAGATCTGGCAGAATGTTCTGACAGTGAAGATGAAGACCGCCTCTCTCCCAGAGAAGATGCCGACTCGCACGGCTCTCCGGATCTCACCAACTTGTTTGCCTCGGCTCTCACTCGGGCTTCCTTCAAAGGAAATCGGAGCAGGAAGACGGATGTTACGGAGACCTCCAACTTCTCCCAAGTGGAGCGGCTCATGAGGAAGGATCCATCGTCGTCATCAGAGAGGAGAGAGTTCGGTGAGTAACTCCATGCTGAGTCCTACCAGGCTTTATATATAGATGATTGAAGCATAAAGTGATGCTCCAGAAAAATAAAAAACAATTAATGCCAAGATTCAAAAATCCTCCAATCATTTTAATTAATTTCATTATTAAATCAGGGTTTTTAATTTGTTTACCACAAATAATGAAACTGTTTCAACCATATTTGTAATGGGTATTAAATTTTCTTATCAAAAAACCCCCCAAAATTATTTAGATCCCTCCGGGTAATTCTATCCGGCCCTCCAGATCATTTTATTGTTATTAATGACCCGATGTTATCTTGCGCTCATTTCTAACTTGTATAATTTTGA
>NC_050522.1:26361027-26366026 GCF_002922805.2 Oryzias melastigma
CATTAAAGTTATTATTAAGTGGCTGAAAGTGGAAGTGGCAGTATTCATTTCCTTGATCTATTTTTAACATTTGCATGTTTATTTTAGTTATTTATTTTTCTATCTTTAAAACTCAAAATCATTCATTTCTGTGATTGTTCTGCTGTTTGAAAATCTTCATGAGACCTTTAAGGTGGAATATTACTACCTTAAACTCTTTATTGCAGCTCTCAGGTGTATTTACCATCTTGACATGAGTTCTAACACTAGTTGGTCATCACTGATATTCATTAGTACCTCTGATTTTCTTCCTAAATGGAGGAATGGTCACATTTCTTAATTTAAATCAACCAAACCTTTTTTTTGTTTGACTAAAGTAGTTATTCATTAAAAACCCTTTAGGTTGTAAACTTGTAGAGATTTCACGGTTTGAATCCTCTTATTTAAATGCTAATATTCTCATCTACAAGTTCTATTGGCTTGTTGTTTATTTTGATTTACTTTTTACTTATATTATAGTCTTGAAAATGTATGAACAAAAAGAAAAGTGGAGAAAAAAAAGAAAGATCCTCAGAAATCATATTTTGCTCTCCAGTCTGTTTGTTTCTGCTGAAATTATAATTATGACAATGAAATAAACAATAACAAGTTTTAAAATTTTACTAAAAAACTTCTCCAAGTTGTAAATGTTTATTTACAAAACTATCAAATGTAGAAAGAAAAGTGACCCAAACTAATGTGTTTTCTTCATGTCACAATAAAAGCATCTTTTTATGTTTGGTAGGGGCAACAGGAAACCAGATGCGAGGGGTTTCCCTATCCCCCCCTGAAGGGCCAGAAGGGCCTCTGCACCACCGGCAGCCGCTCTACCACCAGCCCGGCCTGTTCCACGCCCACAACTCGGCGTCCTCCTACCTGGAGGCCTCGCTGCCCCACCGCTCCTACCGGGTCCAGCCATCCAAACACAGCCTGCATCACGTCAACAAGATCCTGCGCGCCAAGAAGCTGCAGAGACAAGCTCGGACGGGAAACAACGTGGTGAAGAAGAGGGGTCCCGGCCGGCCCCGGAAATACCCGCTGCCGTCCCCTCCGCCGCCCTCGCCGCCGGCGGTCGAGTCAAACGAAGCGCGGCAAAGGGACAGAGGCGGGGACAGGATACCAGACGGACGAGGGTGGGAGGGGGACACGGTCACGGATGCTATTGAGTCGGTGGTCCAGGGACAGAGTCGGAAAACTCAGAAAAGGAAGCACTGGGACAGAGATGGAGACGAAGAGGAGGAACAGGAGGAGGAGGCGGTTCCAGAGGACAAAGATACAGAGGAGACAGTGGATGCACTACCAATCAGGGAAGAGAACCAAGACGAAAACACGGGGAACCTGGCAGCAAGGTCCAGACCCGCGGCAGGACGGAGCTGGCCCTCTGCAGAGGAACATCAGCACTTTCAGAGGTCAGCAGTAGCGCTGGGAACCACTGTGTACCTCATGATACGATACTATCACGATACGATACTATCACGATAGTGCGATAATTGGTAAAAATCATCTCTGATAACTATAAAAGGACTCACATATATCTCTATTTATTTTTTAGCTTGAACACAATCATAATAAGCAACTTGTGTCTTCTTTTGTGCAACATTGCTGATCAGTAATACTGTCTTTGACGAGCACTGACACCAGTTGAATTGGAATTATATGTCAAATTCAGTGTAAACAATAGTTAACATGAACAGCAGTGACACTACTTAGTCAAAAAATGTTGTAAACAACAGAACAAAAATCAAATAATTCAAGTAGCTGCCAGACACATTGGAGCAACGCAATAGTCTTCATATCTACCTCCAAAGGAACGTCTCAAAGGACAATAATGTTTTACAGCCTCTTCAAACCAAAATTAAAGATTGATACTTGGTGAGAACCATCCAGAATCAATCGCAGGACTAACTAGAAAAGTTCCATTACCTGCGATAATGTTAGTGTGAATGCTTTTCGCTGAAAGTAGTCGCTGAAGATGCTGAAGCTTTTTGCTGAAAATGCAAAAGCTATTTGCTAAATTTTGTTAAAGAACTATGAGAGAGCGCTGAAGTTGATCTAAATTTCTGAAAATGCGTAAAAATCCCAAATACATATCAATTTTGCAAAAATATTTGGTGGGTTGCTTATGAGCTAAACTCAAATTTGCCCCTCCAAAAAATCTCAGTAGATGCCAAATTAGCCAAAAAGCTAACACAATGCTTAAATACTAGCAAAACTTGAAAATGGCCTAAAAATCCTCAGTAAACTAAATTAGTCAGAGGCGTTAACCTGTTGCTAAAATAGAAGCTAAACTTTAAATTAGCATAAAAAACCCCAGTAGAAGCCAAATTAACCCCAAAAGCTAAAGCATTGTTTAAATACTAGCTAAACTCCAAAATGAGTTAAATAGAACTCAATTATTCAGAAGTGTTAGCCTGTTGCTAAAATAGAAGCTAAACTCTCAATTAGCCTTGAAAACCTCAGTAGATAACAAATTAGCCAAAAATGTTTGCATGTTTCTAAAATAATAGCTAAACTCTAAATTAGCAAAAACACTTGGTGCATAATTAGAAAAAAAAAAGCTAACCAGAAAAAGGAGCAGGAGCATCACTATGAGCATTCACTCAAATATTACGATATATTGTAATATCCATACTTTGGTACACCCCTGGGCTGCACGGTGGCGCAGTGGTTAGCGCTCTCGCCTCACAGCGAGAAGGCCCCGGTTCGAATCCCGGCTGGGACCTTTCTGTGTGGAGTTTGCATGTTCTCCCCGTGCATGCGTGGGTTTTCACCGGGGACTCCGGCTTCCTCCCACCGTCCAAAAACATGCTTCATAGGTTAATTGGTGACTCTAAATTGCCCCTAGGTGAGAGTGAATGTGTGTGTGATTGAGGCCCTGAGACAGACTGGAGACCTGTCCAGGGTGTACTCTGCCTTCGCCCTTCAGTAGCCGGGATAGGCTCTGGCACCCCTGCGACCCCGAAAGGGACAAAGCGGTCAAGGAAATGGATGGATGGATGGTACACCCCTAGCCAGCAGACATCGGGGCTTGTAGATGATGCTGTGGCCAGGAGGGACTTTCATTCACTTCAACTGACACTTTCTTTTCTCAGCTCCCAGGAAAGGAAGCCAGAAGGCCATCGCTCCCCGGAGCACGGAGGCGCCGCCCCCGCAGAACAAGCTCCGCCCGCTCCTGTGACCAGTCAGCGAGAGAAGAGACCAGCAAGACCGCCAAAGAAGAAGTTCCAGAAAGCTGGCCTGTACTCCGACGTGTACAAAACAGAGGAGTGAGTTGATGTTTCCCCGATGCTGATCTGCTTCAACACCAGTTCTGAAACCCGTTTCCTCCCCGCAGCCCCCGCAGTCAGCTCCTGCAGCTGAAGAAGGAGAAGCTGGAATACATTCCTGGGGAGCACGAGTACGGACTCTTTCCTGCACCCATACACGTTGGTGAGTTTAAACCAGATTCAGATCCACGCTTGTGATGTCATCAGTCCAGCAGCGAATGGGACTCAGCTAAACCTGTCAGAGGGGGGTGGGGGAGGGGCACCTCCAGGCCTTAAAGGGCCGGCGGGTCTGCGTGTTAACAGGTGAGCCTGTCCTTCTGACGGCCGATCACCTGCTTCAGGTGTGTCCAGCCAATTAGAACATGCCAGAGCAGAGTTCAAGCAGGAATGTGACCCCGCCCACAACGACCCTGAAGGGGATCTGCAGTCAGTCTGGAAACCTGAACCGGTCCAGATAAAAGACTCTCCTTAAACTCAGTTTATTTATCTAAAATAGATTTGACAAAATATGATTGAGATAAAAAATAGTCATATTTTGTTATGATTCCATTCAGATTATTCCTTTTAGTAGTAGTTTATTTACTCAGAAAAACATGAAATTAATTCTTAAAGTACAAAGTGAACAGTCTTTTCACTGGTACTGGGATGTTTTGATATAATTATTTTAATAATTTATTTTTTAAAGTGTTTTTTTTGGTGCAAAAAATAAATGAATTAACCAAAATATTTGTGTCTTTTTTGTAAAAATAGATAAAAATGAATATTTCTACATTAAAATGAATACATTTCAGCAAATATTTCATACATTTCTCCACCAAACTGCGATGAAGATGAACCATAAAGTTTTAGTTCGTCTGTTGTTGTGCTGGTTTCCAGGGAAGTACCTGAGACAGAAACGCATCGACTTCCAGCTGCCGTATGACATTCTATGGCTGTGGAAACACGATCAGGTGATTGATCTTCTACACATTCTTTGCATGTTTTTGAACAATACTTCCATACTGCAGAGTATTTCTGAACGTTTTTAATGTTTGTGACTCAGCTCTACAAGAGGCCGGATGTTCCTCTTTACAAAAAGATCCGATCAAGTGAGTAACTGTTTTTGTTGACTCGGTTCAGAGAAATCATGATGCTTTTTACACTGTTTTCTGTTGCACTCGACTAGTTTTGAGATCTCAGATTATCTCCAGATATAAAATATTAAGAGGTGTTCATGTTTGTGCCGCAGACGTCTATGTGGATGTGAAGCCCTTCTCTGGGTATGAAACGACCACGTGCAACTGTAAACCTCCGGAGAACTCGGATGACAAAGGCTGTCTGGATGATTGCCTGAACAGGTAACGCACCTGTTGAAGCTGTCAGTCAAAGCTCCTCCCTTCACTGTTACCATAGTAAAATATTAACCTGTTTATTAGTCATTAGAGAGTTTGAAGTATTGATGTCTGCTTTACCTCACAGATTTACTTTGTATTATTTTATTTATTTGAGTGATTTGGTCGTAAACAAGATCTTCCAGGAAAGGTGATGGCTAGATATTTATTTGAAGTGTTATGGAGCTAAACCGGCTATTTATCTGCACACAGTCTGTGGTGGAGCGTCTGACCCTTCGATGTTCCCTTTAGTTAAACCAGAGTCTTAATTGGACCAGATTTTAGTTAAACCAGTAATCAGCTCTTGTTCACTACGTTCTCCTTCTGTCTGTTTCTTGTTGGCAT
>NC_050522.1:26366072-26366864 GCF_002922805.2 Oryzias melastigma
CTACGTTCTCCTTCTGTCTGTTACTTGTTGGCGTTTTGACTCTTAAAAGATCAAAAAAGTTTACGTTATTCATACTTTGACCTTAACAGATGTTGTGCCAGTAACAGATTACAGATTACTTTATTCAGAAGTAATCTTTTACTGTTAACATTTCCTGTCCCGGATCAGTAATGACCCGACTCCAGTTTTTCTTTGAAGATTTTTTTTGTTTTATAAAGTATCACACAGTGTGTTCATTTACACATGTAGCATAAACAGAACTGCTTTTTATTGTATTTCTATAGAACCCCTAAAGGGACATTGAAGTAAAAACAAAGATAATTTTATTATTTTTAAAAGAAATGTTTCATATGTTTTTCATATGTTTTTACAACATAGAATTACATTTTTAGGTGTAATTTCATAAAAACAACAAGAATAAAAGTAGTTAACAAATGTTATTTTTTCGGTTACTATCTGATAAGTACCAGATGGTAACCAGAAAAAAAATATTAAAAAACAAAAAACACATTTTTACTTGGATGTCTTTTTTGTTGTTTGTTTCGAGAAAAAAAACAACTTTTTTAAGGTTTTTTAAACTTGTTAAACCAATAACTAACTGACACAATTAAAGCGATAAAATGATATTTTTTTCCACATAAAAGAAACAATTTTTTATTGAGTTCTTTTAACTTCATTTGTGTGAATTAACCCTTAGGAACCTAAAACTCAGTGTTGTCTACTTTTGAATCTACCTCTGTATTTTTAATTTGACTGACTGCCTGTTTGCTCGTTTGGTATCATTTTAATCAG
>NC_050522.1:26367794-26371115 GCF_002922805.2 Oryzias melastigma
TATATATATATATATATATATATATATATATATATATATATATATATATATATATATATATATATATATTATTATTATTTTTTTTGCCTTTTTAAAGCAGTGTTTTTCCACTAGTGTGCCATAGGAAATTAACCCGTTTTTACTGATCTAAAAACATTTTTCACTGATAGGACATCAGCTCTCCGTTCATCCAAACAGTTCCTGATTCAACACTCACTGAGTAGTTTGGAACATCATGAGACTTTTTTCTTTAAAATTTCTTTGATTCTATAAATGACTCTTTGATAAGAATGACAAAAGAAAAAGAAGAAAAAATAACTTAAAAGAAAGAAAAAGCCTTATTTTCTGTCTTGTAGGAAAAAGAATCTTATTGAGAAACTTTTTAAGTTCAAAATAATCTTTAGTTCAAGAAATCATGTTTTAGGAACTAAATATAAATGTTTCTTTTTTTGAGCAGGACTAGTGTGCCATTAGAGATAGTCGGTGAACTAAAAACAATCACAGGATTCCATCTCTCTGTTCATCCAAACGGTCCCTGATTCAACACTAAAGACCATAAAATACTTTTTTTTCTTTTAGGTTGTGATTCTAAAAATGACTTTCTAAAAAGAATGACAGCACCGCAATCTGGCTGCAAGATTAGCAGCTAGCTTTGTTATGGGAAAAAGTCCCGCCCCTTCAACAGTCTCCACCAATCATTCTTGGAGTTTGAATCCTGTGTCATCCATCTGACCAATCAGAAGTGGTTAACGTCCTCACTTCCTGGTTGTGATTCGGCTCATAAAGTCTCTCAGTTCCAACTAAAATAACGGCTAAAGCTCGTGTAGCTAACCGCGGGATCCTGAGTCAGACCGTTTAAACGGTGAACAAAATAAGTGTCTGTTATTCACTTCGTACCCATAATGCACTGGGTTAAAGTGACAGAGCCTCTGCGCTACAGTGACAGCTCGTAATGCAACGAACGCACACATCAACAGTCTGTTCTAACAGTTTTTAAAGTCACATTTATAAAAGGAACCGCAGGATTGAAGGACAAATTCAGTTTCAGACTTCTGAATTTAAGTTTAAATATAAGTGATTATAAAATAGAAACTAGAATAAAGCAATTTATTCACCAAAAAGAAAGAAAACATTTTTGACAAAAGAAAACAAAAAAAACTTTAGCGTGTTCACTGTTTGTGTAGTTACAATTGAACATAAACATGAAAATAATGGATTTTTGTGTTAAAAAAATGTTTAAAAATTACAAGTGCTCCAGCACAAACATTTAAAAATGTATTTTTGAAAGAATGACTGATTAGAAAGAATATATTATTGTTTTCATATTTTTTTACATTTATTATTATTATTTAGTGAAGTTGAAATATAATTGCGCTGAACTGGAGGCAAAAACTATTTTAGTTTGAAATTCTTATTGAAAACTGTCACAAGTTTGATTACAACATTTGGAAAAAAAGCTGCAACTTTCAGCTTTTTCTGCCTTAATTCTCACAAAAACCACACGAGGGAAGGAATGTACATCAATACCGACCTGTTACTCCTTTTTTATGTTTTTGGATGCTGGTGTGCCGCCGTGTAACTTTGCTCAAAAAAGGTTGAAGAACACTGATTTAAAAAATCTGCCAATGGTGTAACATTTTTGATGCCTGTTTTTGCAGTCTCAGCACTTTTAGTGATTGAGTTTGAACCACCAGATTTCCTGAAACGTCTCCAGATTAGCATAAAGCGTGCTGCGGCAGCCGCAGTGAAGGAAAAAAGCAGGAGTTCCCGTGGTTCAGGTGAACCGCGGCGCTCAGGGATTTCCAGCACAATCATCCATCTCACAGCCAGAAGAGAGATGATCTGCCATCTGGCCTCAGATGCTGCACCGCTGGCTGAAGGCGAAGCGCTGAGTCAGCCTGCAGCCCTCTGGATGAAACGCGCCGTCGTTTGTCTTAGCGGAACAATGGGCTTTCTTCTGTTTGGAACGGTGGAGGAGCCGGATTATCGCTGGTTCCTTTTTCTCCTGAAGATTCGTCTGTTTATTCATAACTGAAGGAAGAACCAACGCTGGGTTTTTACAGCGACTTTTGTCTGAAAAAACTGCTTAAAGAAAGTTCTAGTCATCGATTTACAATAAATCCAGGCTTTAAGTGGCTGTAGTGTTTGAATAAATTCATTTCTAACGAGAATATTTTGCTTATTTTAGCCTTTCAAAATAAAAGCCTTTTTGTGTGTTTCTTCAGGTCGGTGAATGGAGTGTACCGGATCGGCCTCTTTGCTCTGAAGGATGTCAACAGCGGCACTGAACTCACCTACGACTACAACTTCCACTCCTTCAACACAGAGGAGCAGGTGAGGCTCAGCAGTGACTTTCAGCTCCAGACTCTGACGTTTGGAAAACTTCTCACGTCAGACTGTTAGTCAGTCCGCAAGGATCGATTAATCGATCTAAGCTTGACATGGTTGGCCGTAAAAATGTCTTAAAATTACCTTGTAAGAACTAGGGCTGTGTTGATAAATTTGATCTTAATCGATCTAAGCTTAATAGATCAACAATCGACCCATAAAAGTCTGCTAGCTTGATGCTAACGTATAATGGGATTTCCCATAGGCCGGCTAATGCTAACTCTTGGTTCAACCCATAAAAGTAGAGATTGATCTAATGCATAACGCTAAAGTCTGCTAGCTTGATGCTAATGTATAATTGGATTTCTCATAGGACGGCTAATGCTAACGTTCGGTCGACCCTTAAAAGTATAGATCGATCTATTATCTAATGCTAAAGTCTGCTAGCTTGATGCTAACGTATGATGGGATTTCCTATAAGCCGGCTAATGCTAACGTTCGGTCGACCCTTAAAAGTACAGATCAATCTATTATCTAATGCTAAAGTCTGCTAGCTTGATGCTAACGTATAATGGGATTTCCCATAGGATGTTTAATGCTAATGGTCGGTCGACCTAAATACATTGCTGACTAAAGGAACATCTTCATAAATTCACAGGCAGAAATCTTTGTAATGCTGTTGCACCATCGCCACCTAGTGGCCAAACTGAAACTCCCTCCAGGAGAGGCAGAACAATTCTCTGTTTGAGAATCCATGTAACACTGTATACTATGAACAATCTCATTATTATTTCACTAAAACATTTTACACTCTGTGAACTGGATCAGATTAATATGAAAAACTTCAAAACAGATATAGATTATTAATGTATTTCTAAACAAATGTGTATAAATGTGTAAACTCAAACTTAAATTCAATTAAGTTGACTGAAAGAATTGATAAAAAATTTGGAATCGTGTCAATTCTGGAAATGATTGATACCCAGCCCTAGT
>NC_050522.1:26372026-26382011 GCF_002922805.2 Oryzias melastigma
GGCTAATGCTAACGTTCGGTCGACCCTTAAAAGTACAGATCAATCTATTATCTAATGCTAAAGTCTGCTAGCTTGATGCTAACGTATAATGGGATTTCCCATAGGATGTTTAATGCTAATGGTCGGTCGACCTAAATACATTGCTGACTAAAGGAACATCTTCATAAATTCACAGGCAGAAATCTTTGTAATGCTGTTGCACCATCGCCACCTAGTGGCCAAACTGAAACTCCCTCCAGGAGAGGCAGAACAATTCTCTGTTTGAGAATCCATGTAACACTGTATACTATGAACAATCTCATTATTATTTCACTAAAACATTTTACACTCTGTGAACTGGATCAGATTAATATGAAAAACTTCAAAACACATATAGATTATTAATGTATTTCTAAACAAATGTGTAAAAATGTGTAAACTCAAACTTAAATTCAATTAAGTTGACTGAAAGAATTGATAAAAATTTGGAATTGAGTCGATTCTGGAAGTGATTGATACCCAGCCCTAGTATCCACCATGATCATGAAGGTCATAAGAATAATAGGTGTAGAATTTGAGTACAAATACGTTTAGGATCTAATGAGTCAAATAAAATCAAAAGGAAAACGACTTATTTAAACACTTGGTTTCAAACCTTTTTATTGGTCTTCAGTCAGACCTATACTCTTCTGAAAGGAGGTGATGGAGCCGACCAACCGCTCAGATACAAACCTCAGAAACATCTTCTCTCTGTCCAGCTCATTCTCCAACGGCCTTTTTCTTTCGGCTCTTTCACAGCAAGCCTGTAAGTGTGGCTCGGAGAGCTGCCGCGGAATCATCGGCGGGAAGAGTCAGCGGATCAACGGCCTGCCCGGGAAAACGGGCGGCGCCCGGCGCCTGGGGCGACTCAAAGAGAAGAGGAAGTCCAAACACCAGTTCAAAAAACGAGTGAGGGTCTCACGTCATGCTCATGTGCGGAGAGAGTTTCCTGATGAAGTTTAGACTACTATTTAGTACTATTGAAGTACTACGTACCACTCATTCTGGACTTTCTAAGTTGATCAATTATTTGAGCATTCAACACTTAGATTTAAAGTTTAATTTTCAACATAAATGTGAAAGAAAACCAAAAGTAGAAGTTTCAGATCGTTTTGTTTCTTGGACTCTTTTAGGAGGAAGAGTCCAGCGACAACAACAAGTTTTACCCTCATCTGATGAAGCCGATGTCCAACCGAGAGAGGTAAACGCAGACGGAGAGTCCTGCTTCAGTTTAGCTCTAGAACCGGAAAAATCGTCTGTTTTTCCTCATTTCTTTCTTTGTAAACAAAAGCTGTCCTTTAGCTTAGTCAGAAATGTGTGTATTTATTTTGAAGTTTGTTTTTTTGGTTTGACGCGACATAATAGTAGTTTCCAACCTCCGGGCCGTGGGCCGGTACCGGTCTGTGGAACAGTCGGTACCGGGCCGTGGAACAGCCGGTACCGGCCCACTGAGAGAAAAACATGACCTGCATTTTTTTCTGTTTTGTTTTTAATCTGAAGTTTTATTTTATGAATCTGCTGGATTCTCTAAACCAGTGGTCCTTAACCTTTTTCAGGTTTAAATTAGACCATATTTCCGCAGACCGGTCCGAAGTTTACATTTTTACACCATTAACGCCTTTTGTCGCAAATTTGCGACAAACCACTTTGGCAGTAAAATTACCTAAAGCGTCTATTTAGATTAAAAACATACACAATTTTATTTATTTATTATGATACCTAGAAATGAATTCAGGCATTAAGGGGTTAAGCTTATGCCTTCTGAAAACTAGCCAAAACAGCTAGCATGTAGCTGAAATATTAGCTAAACCAAAAAAAAGCTTTTAATAAATAGTAAAATATCTATTTAGTCAAAGACGACTCGTTGGCTTGTTATTTGCTTCACTTGGTAACAAAATGTCTCCTCTTTTATTTTGTAGGAACTTTGTCCTGAAGCACCGAGTTTTTCTTCTGAGGAACTGGGAGAAAATGAGGGAAAAACAGGAGCTGCAGAAGCGAGAAGGCGAGCGAGACGCCGGCAGCCTCTCCATCTACACGCGATACGGCGGCGTCACTCGAGACGACGGCAACATCAAGTCCGGTGAGACCATGAAGAAGTCATGCTGGGAGCAGCTGTTCCCGCTAGCCGCACGTGTCCGTTAACCCACGCCGTTCTCCCGCAGACGTGTTCCAGACGCAGTTCTCGGCGCTGCAGACGCTGCGGTCCGTTCGCACGCGCAGGCTGGCTGCTGCCGAGGAGAACACGGAGGTGACGCGGACGGCGCGGCTGGCGCACATCTTCAAGGAGATCTGGGAAATGATCACGGGCTACAAAGGTGTGGAATCCGTCGGCAAGGTTTCCTGAGTCTGACTGAATCAGAAGTCTAAGCTCAAACTCTCCGTGTGTCTCAGATTCAGCAGGTCAGGCGCTCGCCGCTCCTCTGATGAACCTCCCGTCCAGAAAGAGGTGAGAGGAAGAAGCTCCTCGCCGTCTGTGTTTTTATCCTCAGTGTACGGTACCCACACGCTGTAACACTTTGATCTGCTTCTGCCTCTGAGCCGTGACGTCTGCTGCTGCCAAAACAATTCATGACATTTGAGGAACGTGACTCCAGAGCTCGGATGCCGCTGTGGCGCCCGAGCTCTGCGGCGGCGCCCGAGCTCTGCGGCGGCGCCCGAGCTCTGCGGCGGCGCCCGAGACCTGCGGCGGCGCCCGAGCTCCGCTGGTTTTGTGAGGGGTTTCTGAGGGTGTCGTCTCTACCATCAGGAACAGCCAGTACTACGAGAAGGTGTCTGACCCGTTGGACCTGAACACCATCGAGAAGCAGATCGTAACCGGCCACTACAAGACGGTGGAGGCCTTTGACACCGACATGCTGAAGGTGTTCCGCAATGCTGAGGTAAGAAGAAAACCCTCAATATTGATCATTGACCTCTAGAGCTGGGCCATATGGAACTCTTCTGTATCGCAATATAGATCTCTTCATCTTGTGTGATAAAAATATATGTTACGCTATAAATCAAGTAACTAAATTTGTCACATTTGAACTCTGTAATCATCAGAAGATTAAATATTTATTTTTATCTCACTAAACATAACAGATGCAACATGATGCCACCATTTTCTTCAGATGACTAAACAAAGGCATAAATGTGACAATTGTAACTGAAGATTAAAGCAAAAGGTTTCAAGTTTCAAAAGAGAACCATAAACTGTGAGATCATTTCATTTAAAACCAAAGAATTCATTCCTCAAATGAATTCCAATGTTTCGAGTTCTACAGAACAAGAATAAACAACATTTTTGTCAAACATCCTGCGAATAACCCAATAATGTAATAACGTTACTGTTTTTTGTCAGATTTTAGAAAACTGAAATACCTTCACACACGGGCTGTCATTTGACTTTTGAGTCACCTGCCAAGTAAAAAAAAAAATCCATCAGCCAAACATATTTTTATCGGCCAAAATTTAACACTATTTTACACAGAAACTCAATCACCAAAATCCACAACACACCTGAGGTCACGGCTGAACAGGATAAACATTTACTGAACACAAAACTACATTTTTAGAATTTAAAACATAATGATGAACTAGATATACAGCATCACCTGTGATAATGCTAGTGTGAATGCTGGAAGCTGAATTTGGACGATGAAGATGCTGAAATTCATAACTACAAACGCTGAAGCTGAAAGTTCAAATATGATCTAAATGCCAAATTAGCCTAAATAACTAAAAAAGCTGTCAGAGCAGACTCCTCCTGAAAGGGGCGGTCTCACTTGGTGACATCAGCACGACAGGATTTTCGTGGGTATGGGAGGGGCTGCTGCTGAGAGCGCAGGTTTTTAGAGGATTTCTCAGAAATGTGTGAACGGATGTCAGAAACGCAGTTTTAATCTGAAAGGATTTCATACATGTCCTCCGTCATGCTTCAGAAAATGTTAAAAACATCTTTTTCTTTAGAGTTGGTCTTTAAATTCAGGACCTTTGTTGTTTAGTTTCACCAGAAGACGACGTGGATTTTCTGCCGTCTTTTTGTTTCTCTGTGAAACCAGAAAAACACTTTGATTCACGACCTTCTTCTCCCCCAGAAATACTACGGCCGGAAATCCTCGGTGGGCCGGGACGTCTACCGGCTGCGGAAGGCCTACTACAGCGCTCGCCACGAGGCCGCGGTCCAGATCGACGAGATCGTGGGCGAAACGGCGAGCGAGGCCGACAGCTCCGATTCGCTGGAGCGCGACCAGCACCAGCACGGAGGAGGCGCCCACGACAAGGACGACGACGTGATCCGCTGCATCTGCGGGATGTACAAAGACGAAGGCCTGATGATCCAGTGTGAGAAGTGCATGGTACGGCGTCCACGGGCCCGTCTGGAGGAGAGTCGGAACCGTTCTGCTCAGATGTTCTAGTCCAGAGGTGTCGAAGTCCAAAATCCAAAACACTCCTGAGGTCGTAAACATGATCAACATTTACTGAAAACTCTAAGACTACATTTATTAAACTTTAAAACTAACTTTTTAACATAACTATGAACTAGATATATAGGATGTGATAAATCTAGTGTGAATGCTGTAATCTGAATAAGATGCTGAAATTTAGAGCTAAAAACGCTGAAGCCGGTAGCTGAAGATGCTGATGTCGATAGCCAGCTAAAATATTGGATAAATGCCAAAAAAATAACAGGATGCTAATTTTTAAAACTGGAGGTGGACAGAACCCGACTCAAACACTTGTTGGTGTAAATGTCCACACCGTCCCGCGGTCGCAGACCGTCTGTGATCGACCACAGCAGGTAACGCAGGCTTGTGTTCCAGGTGTGGCAGCACTTCGACTGCATGCGGTTGGAGGCGGAGGTGGAGCACTACCTGTGTGAGCAGTGTGAGCCCCGGCCGGTCGACCGGGTACGTCTGTTCTCCCAACAACGACCTTCGCTGGTGCCGTTCTGGAGTCTCTTTCTGATGAGATGTTCCTTGTGTCACCGCAGGAAGTTCCCATGATCCCTCAGCCCAGCTACGCCCAGGCCGGCTCCACCTACTACATCTGTCTGCTGAGAGACGAGCTGCTGCTGCACCAAGGTGGGAAGTTTGGAAGCTGCTGCTGGAAACCTTAAAGTTCATCATTTGTTTCAATCATAAACCAAAAGATATTCTCAGACATCAGAAAAAAATGAAATCTTACATGAAAAACTAACTCAAAGACAGAAAAAGAAAAAGAAAGTTCTTCAACGGAAAAGTGATGAGTAAATTTAGCATTTTTAGGTCAAAATTAACTTGATTTTGTCTCAAATCAAACTTTATATAGAAATCAAGTTTTATACAACATTAACATGAAGTAATTTACAGACTTAAATCAATTAAAAACTATATATATATAACATTACCTGTGTGAACGCTGGAAGCTGAATGTGGCCACTGAAGATGCTTAAACTGATAACGTAAAACCGCTGAAGTTGATAGCTGAAGTCACTGAAGCTAATAGCTGAAAATGCCGAAACTAATAGCTTACTAAGATATTAACTAAATACCAAGTTAGCCTAAAAACAGGTAAAATGTCCAATTTAGCCAAAGCAGTTAGCATGTAGCTAAAATGTTTGCTAAGCTCCAAACTACCTTAACGGACTGAAAAAAAACCTAGACTAGCCAAAATCGCTAGCATGTAGCTGAAATATTAGCTAAACTCTAAAATAGCCTAAAAACTCTAAATTAGCCAAAATAACTAGCATGTCAAATCAAGTCTATTTATAAAGCGCTTTAGCACAGCCAGACTGCTACAAAGTAGCTGAAATGTTAGCTAAACTTCAAATTAGCCTTAAAAACCTGAAAAAAAATCTAAATTATTAAAAACAGCTAGCATGTAGCTGAAACATTATCTAAACTACAAAACAGCTCAAAAAATGGGTAAAAATCTCATTTAGTGAAAGATGACATGTTGACTTCAAGAGCCCAAATTCTGATGAAAAGTTAAATGATTTCTGTAGCTGAAAGTCTACATTAGTTCTATTTTTTGTAGAGCTCAAAGTTTTTATCAGAAAAAGGACTTTTGAAGATTCTGTAACCATTTTGAGTGGAGTAAAAAAAACTGTAGTTGGTTGAATAGTTTAAAAAGTTGAAGAGTTATGAAGTTGGAACTTTTGAGCATCAATCTCCTAAAAGAGCTGAATGTTTTGATAGCTGAATGTTTTCATAGCTGAATGTTTTCATAGCTGAATGTTTTCATAGCTGAATGGGTAATGAACTCCTGCCGCTCTGCAGAAACTACGTCCTAGAAAACGACAGTAATTTTTAGATTTTGTCTAAAAATGTCATCAGGGAACGTTTTGGAAACGGAACAGAAGATGATCAGAGCGGGACTTGAACCCTCCTTGAAACATAAAGCGACACATGAATAAAAGTCAACATAGAAACTTCATGTTTACTTCAGTTTTTATCTGTTGTAGCCGTCGACCTGGACAGTTATTGGACCGATATTTGTTATTTTATGTAAATGATAAAACAAAAGTAACGAATAAAGATGCTGATGTACCTGTTACTTTCTGCACTTCTAAGAGATAATTATCTACCTTTTGATTGACTTGTTTTTAAATAAACAAATTCATGTTTGTGTGATTCTAAATGTTGATGCCAATATGTTTATTTCACTCCAAATGAATATTGACTTTGTGATTATTGGACCAATTGATTCATAATCAGCATCATCATCCCTTGAAACCGTATCAGTGGATCTCTAGTTGTGTTTTGACTGTCGGTCTGTGTGCAGGCGACTGTGTGTACCTGATGCGGGACAGCCGGCGCTCACCTGAGGGTCAGCCGGTCCGGCAGTCCTACCGCCTCCTGACGCACGTCAACCGGGACAAGCTGGACATCTTCCGGATCGAGAAGCTGTGGAAGAACGAGAAGTGAGTCTGCGTGTGTGAGGTGATTGTGTTTGTGCTGGTTGTTGACTTTGGCGGCGTCCTCTCTCTACAGGGGGGAGCGCTTTGCGTTCGGGCATCACTACTTCCGCCCCCACGAGACGCATCACTCTCCATCGCGGCGGTTCTACCAGAACGAGCTGTTCCGCATGCCGCTGTACGAGATCATCCCTCTGGAGGCGGTGGTGGGACCCTGCTGCGTCCTGGACCTCTACACCTACTGCAAGGGTGAGGACGGCGCCGCGCGGGCGCCATCGCCATCGCCACGTTCAGACGGTTCCTGACCAGAAAACCTGGATTGTTTACAGGGAGACCGAAGGGAGTGAAGGAGCAGGACGTCTACATCTGCGACTACCGCCTGGACAAGTCGGCTCACCTGTTCTACAAGATCCACCGCAACCGCTACCCGGTCTGCACCAAACCCTACGCCTTCGTCCACTTCAGCAAGAGGCTGGCGCCCAAACGGGACTTCTCGGTGAGACGGGCCGAGCGGCTATTTTAGTCTGCAGACGTCCAGATTTAACGATGATTCCAGAAACGCCTCAGAGGAGCTTCTAGACCAGCAGTCGCACAAAATCCAAAACATGCCTTAGGTCACAGACAGGATCAACATTTACTGAAAACTACAATTTTAAAACTTTAAAATCATAACTTTTTAACATAAATATGAACTAGATATATAATATCACCCGTGATAATGTTGGTGTGAATGATGTAAGCTGAATGTGGCTGCTGAAGATGTTAGTGCTGATAGCTGCAAACACTGAAGCTGATGGCCACTGAAATAAAATTAGCCTTGAAAAAAATGTAGGTTAGCCAGAACAGCTAGCATGTAGCTGAAACATTAGCTAAACTAAAAAAACAAACAACATTTTACTCTCCATAAAAATAGATTTTGTCAAAATTATACAAGTTACAAATAAGCACAAGATAACATCAGGTCATAAATAACAATAAAATAAATGATCTGGAGGGCCGGATCCGGCCCCCGGGCCGAGACTTTGACACATGTTCCTGCCTAACATTAGAAATTAGAGCTGGGTAGAAAAAACTCAATTTGAATTGATTTAAGCTTAATAGATCAATAATCGATTCACAAAAGATATAAATTGATTTAGCACATAAAGCTAAAGTCTGCTAGCTTGATGCTAACGTTCAATAGAGTTTCCATTAGGATGGCTAATGCTAACGGTCGGTTGACCAAAAAAACACATTGCTGACTAAATGAAGATCTTTATTTACTCACAGGGATTAATTTTCCAAACTATTTTAAGGAAATAATTTTTAAAGTAACTACTTGTGGTTTAAAACTGTCGTCTTCTTCTTGAATAAGCTGTACTTCTACAGCGTGATCACCACCTAGTGGTCAAACTGAGACGTCCTCCAGGAGAAGCAGAACAATGTTTCCAATGTTGATGATCTGAACATTTTAGTTAGAACTTCTCCTTTAGAGAATCCATGTAACACTGGATGATATTAACAATCTGATCACTGATACATTTACAGGATGTGATCTGGATCAGATTAATGCAAATATATTCAAATTAAATAGTAGATTTTTATGTATTTCTAAGCAAATGTGCATATATTTGTAAACTGAATTGAAGAATCAAAAGAATCTGAATGGAATGGATCCAGGCTCTTGTGAATCGGTTCTGGAAATAACCGATACCCCCCCTAGTGGAAATAATCGTCTTTACAGGAATGTATTCACATCCTGCAGTAGCGATTCTGGTTTTAAACTCAACCACGTTTTCTGCCCTGCAGCCACATTACGTTCCCGACACCTACAAGAGGAACGGCGGCCGGTCGGCGTGGAAAAGCGAAAGGTCCAAAGAAGCCGGACGCTGCGAGGAAGACGACGCCTCCTGCGAGCGCGGAGAGGACTTCCCCGCTGAGACAGAGGAGGGAAGGGGGGCGGAGGAGGCTCCGGAGGACCCCGACTTTCTGTCAGCTAAACCCAGACTAACCGAAAAGGGAGGAGGAGGAGAGGAGGAGGAGGACGATGAGGAGGAGGAGGAAGAGGAGGAGGAGAGGCAGGAGGCTCGCGTCTGCAAGGAGCTGGAGGAAGGTTCCAGCGACCGGATGGGGGAGATGCTGGAGCTGCCGCCGCCTCTGTCGTCCTCGCCGCTGCAGCACCGAGCGCTCAGCAGGAGGGAGGTCCAGAGGGACCGGCTCAACAAGATCCTGCTGGACCTGCTGCACCGAAACCCCAGCAAGAATGGTGAGGGAGCGGGAGCGAGGCAGGGGGGTAGGTCCACCCAGAGGGGCTTTGTCTCTAATGTCACCGCAGATCGTCTGAGTTAGAACGAAACATCTACATCGGGATGGTTCTGATCCGGGATGAAACCATTCGGTCGGGACACGCCTCCATTCAGTTTAACGTCACGATTTCTGTTTTTTTCTGTTTTTCTCTCCTGATGAATTAAATATTTTTATACCAACAGAAAGGATGCAAATAAACAAATATATTATTATATAATTAAAAATGTGATTCTATATTATGTTATCAAAATGACCACAAATTCTTTCATACTCGGTTCATGTTGTGCTCCACGTGTGATGGATCGCTCCGCACACGCTTAGCACCCCCCCCCCCACGTGCACTCACAGGCACGCAATCTCACAAGTGCACACTCACAGGTTTATGGTTGAACTAGTTTTTCTTGATCGCTGAAGCTCCTTCACAGAATTTCATTATATAATATAAATTTGTAAAAACTTGGATCTATTTTTTCTTTTTTCTAATGTGTTACAAAAGTATCAGATCTGGACTCGGTATCTGCAGATACTGAGATTGATCGGATCGGCACGTCCCTAACCTTTGACCCGTTGAAGCGCTCTCCTTCATCTCGTCTCGCTGCTTCATCACACTTTAATGTTTATGAGAAAAAGCACTGTTTAGACTCCAGAACTGTTTCAAAGTCCTGGTTTGGTACCAGATAAAGCCCAGATGGTACTTCCTGTCTTTAGTTGATCCAGATGAAGTGTCTCGTTAACGAGGAGAGGAGTCAGACCTTTGACTGTCTTCTCCTTCCAGCCATCGATGTCACGTACCTCCTGGAGGAA
>NC_050522.1:26382079-26392875 GCF_002922805.2 Oryzias melastigma
GGATCGGGACGTCCCTAACCTTTGACCCGTTTAAGCGCTCTCCTTCATCTCGTCTCGCTGCTTCATCACACTTTAATGTTTATGAGAAAAAGCACCGTTTAGACTCCAGAACTGTTTCAAAGTCCTGGTTTGGTACCAGATAAAGTCCAGATGGTACCTTCCTGTCTTTAGTTGATCCAGATGAAGTGTCTCGTTAACGAGGAGAGGAGTCACACCTTTGACTGTCTTCTCCTTCCAGCCATCGATGTCACGTACCTCCTGGAGGAAGGAGCGGGACGGCGGCTGCGGCGGCGGACGCTTGGATTCGGAGACTTTATCGTCAGGAAGTGACGGTGCCTGTCGAGCCTTTACCGCAGAGAGCAGACGGCGAGAAACCCGGACGAGCGACGGACAGTGGAGCGCCGTCTGTTCCTCAGGAAGCTGGAAGTGGTTCTGAGAACTAATGAAGACTTTTGGTTTATTTAAGTAGTTTCATGCAGAATGCACATAGGAGAAGGAACCATGCACTTAAAGAGCAGATGGAATCCACACGCCGGATCAGGAGCCACTGGTACTGGAACAGGAAAATGGCTCCCCCCGGTGGAATCCAGCTGCAACGACAGACCGAGCTGGAGCTGTGGGGGGGTCAGTGGAGAACTGCACTTTTTGGTACCGTGGACATGATATGGTGAAGCTCTGAAACACACTAACGTCTGAGTCGGAACGCCGTTTTTCCCGCTTCGCCGCCGCTTTTGACGGTGAAAGTCTCGTGGCAGTTTTGACCTTTCTCCCGAAGCCGCCCCCCGTTTAGAAGACACGTTTAACTCACCAGCTGCAGTAAATCAGGCAGGGAGGGGGGCGGCGGCTCTAACTGTAACGCCTTACACAGCCGCAGACGCGTGCGCAGACGCGTGCGCAGACGCGTGCGCAGACGCTTAAAAATATTCCTTTTTAAAAAATAAAAAAAAGAGATAGAAAGAAGAGGGCTCAATGGCAATGACGTTTTGAAAAAACAGTTCTTAACATAAAATGTATGGTGATGTCCTATTTTCTTATGTGAGAGGAGGCGGTCTATACTGTATATTTGGAGGGAAGTTCAAAACTTTTTCTTTTTTTTGGTTTCTCGTTGCCATGGAGAAAATTGTGATATTTTATGGGATGTTTTTCTCCCTCACTGGCGGGAAAACTGACAGGAGCGACGGATGAAAGAGGGCCGAACAGGAAGCTGTACAGTGCCAAGTTCTGTAAATAGACACACTTTACATTGAGGAGCGTCTCCAAAAGCAATATCTGAAATATGAACTTTGTTTATTATTGTACTGTACAGGACTGGCCCATATCGTATTATTATATAATATTATAACTTCTTCCATTTGTATTAATATAATGAACACTTACGCACGGAGGAAAGGCATTTTTGTAACGTTGGGAGAGTCGCACCATAACTGTCCTCTTGACTATAAATTAATTCACGAGATCCGACGAATGTGGAGCAGACGAAGGTTTCTTTGTCTTTGTTAATAATATTTCTTCTAAGGAGAGTTGACTCCGTTCTTTTTTGCTGCAAAGTGTTGAACACTAAAAAAACAACCTAAAAAATGTCATATTTTTAAATGGAAACAGAATCAGAAAGTAAAGCTGTCGACCCGATTTTGCTTTTTTTTTTCTTTTTAATAGGAAACGGTTCCGTTTTTGTGATGAGTCGTTGTAAGATGCTTGTACTTGTGTTTGTGTGTTTTTGTGTGATTTGTTTAGTTCTTTTTAGACAATCACAAAATAAGATGCAAGCATTGTAAATGGCAGACTGGCAGACGTTTTGTGATGTGTACAGTTTGTCAAAAAAAAACTTCTTCCACTTGTTTGTAATTATGATTCTTAAGTCATAAGAAATGCTGTTGGTTTTTACTTTTTGTTTTATATTTGTTTTTGTTTGTTTTTTAAATAAAAAGCACTACATTATTGTGAATTTGTTCATTCATTGGTTGGTTTATAAACTCCTAACAAAGGTTTTTTTAACCCTTTATGTTCTTTGATTTATTGTAACTTTTCAACCGTAAACACGATAATTAAAGGAGATTTTTGTTAATGGTTGAAAAGTTACAGTATGTTAAAAATATTGTGTTAAAGGATTAAAGCATTCCTTTGGACTCTTGTCCCATCCCACTGACATCCAGGAAGAAGGATGGGAACCAAAGACTGGAAGTGGTTTTAATAGTTCAAGTTATTTTAAATAATTTAATTTAAGTATAAAAGTTAGAAAACACTGAGAACTGAATAAAGTCGATGCATTTACAAAGCTGTGCAAATGTTGAATATTTCTGTTGTTTATGGAGTTGTTTATGAAATTTAAAGTGGAGAATTTGGAGGTTTCTTATTTTGAAAGGAAACTCATTGGACATGAACCCAAAGTCCTAAAAGAGCTAAAAGAATATAAATAAATAAATGTTTTGTTGTTTTGACCGATTATTTCTAATGTTAGGCTACAACGTGTATCCACGTCAAGGCCCGGGGGCCGGATCCGGCCCTCCAGAACATTTTATTTTATTGTTATTAATGACCCGATGTTATCTTGTTCTTATTTCTAACTTGTATAATTTTGACAAAATATATTTTTATGGAGAGTAAAATATTAAAGTTATTTAAGGTTTAAGTTGATTTATTCTGGAATAATATTCCTGAGTTTTTATTATTCATAATTATGTTAAAAAGTTACAGTTTTAAAGCTTTAAAAATGGTCATTCTGCAGCTTTTTGGACTATTGGCATTTATTAAGATTTTTTAGGCTATTTTGGAGTTTAGCTAATATTTCAGCTACATGCTAGCTGTTTTGGCTAACCTAAGTTTTTTTTAGGCTATTTCTTTGCACTTAGCTAATAATATTTTAGCTGGATATCAGCTTGAGCTTTTTCAGTTATCAAACAATTTCAGTATCATCAGCAGCCAAATTCAAATTCATCTTCCAGCATTCACACTAGCATTATTACATGTAATGATATACATCTAGTTGATAATTATGTTAAAAAGTTACGGTTTAAAAGTTTTATAAATGTAGTTTTAGAGTGTTTAATAAATGTTCATCCTGTTCGACCCGCGACCTCGGGTGAGGTTTGGATTTTGGCCTCTTGTGATTGAGTTTGACACCCCGTACTAGTTAAATTGTTACAAAAAAAAATCTTCCCATTTTTATCTGTTGAAGAAATTTCCTTTTTAAAATATATATTTATTTTGTTTTATAATATAAGCCCCTTAGGGGGCGAAGTTAAAACTTGTGAGAATAAGTCGTCACTTCCGGTTCGTGCTCAGACAGACCATCGATATGAACCCTCCGCTTCCGGTAGCGCTTCCTTTTCGGCAGCGGCTATTTCCTCGCCAACATGCCAGTGAGTATCGCTTCTGGGCCCGAACGTGACTTCTGGACCGGTTAACCGGTTCGTAGGGAGCCGCCGCGGAGCTCCGCGCGGCCCTAAGACGTTTGCGGTTCTCCTGCTGCCGGTTTGGGAGGTTTTTGTCGGATCCCGGCGGAGTTTATTCTGCAAAAGTGCGCACATTGCGGACGCGTTGTAGCACAAGATGGCCGCGCGCAGACGGCGAACATGGAGCTAGCTCCACGCGCGACCCGAGCGGACAGACGAGATGGAGGCCGTTAAAGTCCGGAATCTGAAGCGAACACGCTGATTGTTTTCTTAATCGATTCTTTTTAAAAACACTGCGATGTCAAACCAGATTATTGTCACATAATCCAGCTAATGTAGGCCTGAAGCTGCGAGCGCTAACGGCGCAGAACCAAATAGAAGACACTTTTACGGTAAATAAAGGCTGTTTAGGGATCAGAACGAATCGGTTTACCGAATATGAGTTAATCTGAGTTTAGAGACGATAATTTATCATGGAAATCGGTTTAGTCTCTATTCCTACTGCCGAGGCCTAAAACCCGTCAGAACTAGTCTAAAAGGGGGATTGCATAAAAACATTGAATTCAAATTTTTTCCCACTGAAGTGAACAATAAACTACAACTTTCAATAAGAATAACAGATGTAACTTTATTTAAATTTATGTAATAACAAAAAACTTTATTCAAACATTTAAGTGACAGTTCACCAGCTTTGTAACCAATTGTCCAGTAAGTATTATTTAAACTCAATATAATTAAGAAAAACAGTCTAGATATAATGTACGATAATCTAGATTATCTTAATCCCCGATGCTTTAGGTTTTATTAAAACGGATTATCTGTTAAACTGGAGACTAATTTGTGGCTTCATGCTCCCATCATTATGTTTTGTTATACATTAAATCCTTAATTTTAACACTCCAGTTGAAATAATCTGTTTTTTTTCTCAGCTTGCAAAAGACTTGTTGCACCCGTCCCCTGAGGAGGAGAAGAGGAGGCACAAGAAGAAGCGCCTGGTCCAGAGTCCCAACTCCTACTTTATGGACGTGAAATG
Organism: Oryzias melastigma; assembly: GCF_002922805.2. Lineage (NCBI taxonomy): Eukaryota > Metazoa > Chordata > Actinopteri > Beloniformes > Adrianichthyidae > Oryzias > Oryzias melastigma. The sequence continues at coordinate 26,386,505 of NC_050522.1, forward strand.
TCCAGGTAGAGTTTCTATGCAGATGATGCTGAGGATGTAAAAATAAAGGATGTTAAATGTGTCTTCACTTTGTCATCTTCCAGGATGCTACAAGATCACTACGGTGTTCAGTCACGCCCAGACGGTGGTCCTGTGTGTGGGATGTTCAACGGTCCTCTGCCAGCCCACCGGAGGCAAAGCCCGTCTCACAGAGGGTCAGTGGACTCGCATTCCTGCCCTATAATCCACCAACATTCGGTTGATTCCAGACGCAACGTTAGCTGTAGCCTCTTACGTTAGCTGTAGCCTCATTAGCTAGCTGTAGCTACATAAGTTAGCTGTGGCCTAATTTATATGCTTTTGCCTCTTGTGTTGCCTTTGGCCTTATACGTTAGAATCATACATTGGCCTTAGTTTAATGCGTTAGCTGTGGCCTTATACTATAGCTTTAGCCTCATGTGTTAGCTGTAACTGCATAGGTTAGCCTTAGCTGCATAGGTTAGCTGTAGCCACATACGTTAGCTTTATCCTCATACATTAGCTGTAGTTGCATGGGTTGACATTAGCTTCATATGCTAGCTTTAGCCTCATCGGTTAGCTGTATTTGCAAAGGTTGACATTAGCTTCATATGCTAGCTTTAGCCTCATACATTAGCTGTAGTTGCATAGGTTGACATTAGCTTCATATGCTAGCTTTAGCCTCATCGGTTAGCTGTAGTTGCATAGGTTGACATTAGCTTCATATGCTAGCTTTAGCCTCGTCGGTTAGCTGTAGCCACATATGCTAGCTTTAGCCTCATCGGTTAGCTGTAGCCACAGACGTTAGCTTTAGCCCCTCAGGTTTCACACCAGAAGTTTTGTTCTCTTGAAACCATTTGACTCGCCGCACTGCCAAGTGATTGGACGACCTCCCCCGTGGTCGTCCAATCTCATTCCGGTGCCAGATCAACCTCAGCTTGCAGAAGGGTTGAGTCGACCCGTGGCCCCCCCCTTTCGAAGGCTGAGCACAGACGTACCTGCCCCCTCACCTGTAGACGGTTGAGGTGACCTTTTGTTTCTCTGCAGGCTGCTCGTTCAGGAGGAAGCAGCATTAGCGAGTCTCCGCTCTGAACGGGAGAGGGAGGGGCTGGAGCGGTCGATGTCAGCGAGCCCCACCCCCAAGATGGAGGCAGATCCGGCGTGGCTTTCGGACAGCAGATGGGTTGTTGCTGTAACTCCACCTTCCAACCCGCTCTCTCTTAATAAATGTTGTTTTGGCTAAAAGAAACGTTTGTTTTTCCTGCTTTGACTCAGAATTCCACCTTAAATATCTGGGAGATTTCAGCTTTTATTCACGTTTCAGTCCGGGACACGACTCTAGTCAGACTAATACTGTTGCTACAGAGAGTTCAGATCAGTTCTTGAACGCCGTCAGTTGTCGGCTCCGGCCGCGCTCTCGCCCTTGCCCTCCCGCTCGCGCAGCAGGTGTCGGATGGAGCAGTTCTGCGTGGACAGCGTGCTGGACAGCAGCGGCATGAGGATCCGGAAGCCCTCGCGCAGCTCCTGCACGCTCTTCTCCAGGCTGTGCACGTGCGTGTGCAGCTCGCCGCGGCAGCCCTGCACCTCCGACAGCACGTCGTACATCAGGCTGCTCATCTGAGCGGGAAGCAGAAGACGGGGTGTGAGGGGGGGACGCCACACGCCGACGACGCCCACGGGTGGATGACCGAGCCTTCACTTGCCTCTCTCACCTTGTGGAGGTCTACCAGAGTGTTGCCCTGGTCCGCCAGGATCCTCTTCTCCATCTTGACGCGCCGCAGCCTGTAGGAGCAGAGAGTGGTGAAAACAGGGTCTGGACCAGCGCAGTGGCCCTGTGGTAGAGTGTCTGCCCTGAGACATGAGCGGTGTGGGTTCAAATCCAGGTAGTCAGACCGAAGACTAAAAATGGGGTGCGGGGTCTCCCTGTTCTAAAACACTCTAAAAAACTTTTTTTTTTTAAAAAGCCTAAACGAGCCAAAACAGCTAACATGTAGCTGAAATATTAGCTTATACATTATAAAAAAGAATGTATATTTTACTCTTCAAAAAATATATTCTGTCAAAATGATACGGGTTAGAAATGAGCTCAAGATAACATCGGGTCATTAATATCAATAAAATAAAATGACCTGGAGGGCCGGATCCGGCCCCCGGGCCTTGACTTTGATACATTCATTAAGGGTTTCGATTTCGAGTTTTTGTGATTGACTCTTTTAAAAGATTTAATTTAATCAGACGTAAACGGGACCGACTGGATCCCGTTCTGATGGAATGATCCGTCGTGGTCGTACTGTTGGATGGCGAGCAGCAGCTTCCTCTGGTGCATGCGGACTCGGGTGTCGTCCCGTTCCCGGGACAGCTTGGTGTGCTTGTATATCAGCCAAGTCTCTCTCAGCACATTTGCTGCAGCAATTTTTATCTGTGAAAGGACAGAAAATCATGGGAGAGTTATGCTCCGGCGCCGGATGTTTTTACAGCGGCGGTTGATTCACGGCCACAAACCGTATATTTACTTTCCTGCGTCGCTCCGTTTGGCTCCAGTTCAGTTTCTGCATCAAACGTTAGTGGAGGAAGATTTCCTCCTCGAGCTTTTCCTGTTACATTATTCTGTCCTGCAGCAGTTCTGGTTCTGACCCACTAGTCTTTATTTCTGCAAATTATTTTAGCTAAAAATAAAGTCAAAATTCACTGAAGAAACCAAAACATGTTTCAGGAAGGAAGTTTTGAAATTATTATGGGATGGACACCTACAGCTTGGTGGTTGTTTTGTTTTGTCTATTTTCCACAATATAGAGAAACACACTTGGTAACACGTCCTCGTGGGTATTTGTGTGAATTTGTCTCGTGTTGTTTAATACAGGTAAGATCAGAGTTAATAAACCTTTTATGGTCCAATTCAGAATGAGATCTAATCAAACTTTATTTATAAAAAAGTGCATCTTATGTTTGTGCATCTCGAAGCACTTCAGTTAACAACAGAAAATAAATGATTGTTAAATGTCAAAATTGAATACATATATGTATTTTAGAACGCAAAATAATGTTAAATGCACAAAATAAAACTATATACAGAGAAGAAAATATATTAAAACTTGATAAATATTTCAAAAATAAACCTTTAAAATGATCAAAAAGCCCTCCCGGCGTGTGAAGCTAACGAGTTAGCTTTATGTTTTAAGATTTTAAACGGCGTTAGCGTGGCGAGATCACAGAAGTTTCATTCTGTTGTTCGCATTTTATTATACGTAAATATTTTGAATAATGAACGCATGAATAGTTGGTTCAAGCTGGACTAAACTATATGAAGACATTAGCGATGTGGGCGTGGTTAACGGACCTCCATTGCCAAAGATTTACTTTAGGTGATTCTTCTGAAAATATGTCTCCACCCAGAGACCCAAAATAAAACCGAGACTAGAAAAGTTCCATTACCTGCAATAATGCTAGTGAGAATCCTTTCTGCTGAATGCAGCTGATAGACGCTGTAGCTGTTTGCTGAAGATACTCAAGAATTTTATTTTAACTGCTGAGTAATATCATGAACGTGCTAAACGTTTTGATACCAAACTTACATAATTTAGAGGAAGTGCACATCGAAATTTGAAGAATTTCATGAATTTTTTTTTTTTTTGCAATGTTGCTAAAATATTAGCTTATATCCAAATTAGCCCAGTAATCCTCAATAGATGCTGAATGAGCCAAAAAAGCTAGAATGTTGCTAAAACATTAGCTTGTCTCAAAATTAGCACAAAAAATGTAGTAGATGCCAAATTAGCCAAAAAAAGCTAGCACGTTGCTAAAATATTAGCTTACTTCCAAATTAGCCCAGAAATCCTCAGTAGATGTCAAATGAGCCTCAAAAGCTAGCATGTTGCTAAAACATTAGCTAAACTTAAAATTAGCCCAAAAAATGTAGTAGATGCCAAATTAACTAAAAAAGCTAGTATGTTGCTAAAATATTAGCTTAACTCAGAATTAGCCCAAAAAACGTCAGTAGATGCCATATTAGCCAAAAAAACTAGCATGTTGCTAAAACATTAGCTAAACTCAAAATTAGCCCAAAAAACTTCAGTAGATTCCAAATTAGCCAGAAAAGCTAGCATGTTGCTAGGATACTGCTAGCTTTAGCTGCGATCTAAACAGCAGCATTGAGGCTCCTGCAGCTGAAGCGTGAAGTCCTCACCCTCTTGGAGATGTGCGAGTCCATCATGAAGTTGTGGACGTGTTTCTCCGCTCTGGACAGCTCCAGCTTCCTGGCGACCACGGCCACCACCAGCACGGTGCAGCCGGCGCCCTGTGGGCCGCAGTCCGCCGTTACCGACCACAGCGTCCGCCGTAAATGATGCAGAACGAACCCGTAACTCACCATGATCCCCGTGAGGAGACAGATGCTCCGCCCACAGTAGGTGTGAGGAACCACGTCTCCGTAGCCGATGGACAGGAAGGTGACGGACACCATCCACAGGGCCTCCATGTAGTTGCTGCTCAGGTCTCTGTAGTTGTGATGTCTGCAGGAAGACGCTGCTGTCATTTTCAACGAACGGCTAAACTTCACCGCAGAAGTCTACCATGACGACACTCAGTTCTATTCTATTCAATTCAGGTCAGAAAGCACCACATCATGAAACCACCTCCACCGTGTCCCAGAACGTTTGATCTGTCCACCGTTTAAAGCAGTGTTTCCCAACCCTGGTCCTCAGGGCACACTGTCTGGCATTTTTTTAATCCAACCCTGCTCAAACACACCTGCCTCTGATGACTGTCATTGTCAGTCTTCTGCTGAGCCTGATGATGAGCTGAATCAGGTGTGCATAAGCAGGGCAACATTAAAAACATGCAGGACAGTGTGCCCCGAGGACCAGGGTTGGGAAACACTGGTTTAAAGATCAGAAATCATTAGTGACCAAAACACTTTAAGTGAAAATAAAATTGCACAAATGCTGTTTATATTAGGAAATTATAGATTGATTGATAGTATTTCTTTACTCATTTAAATAAAATCAATAAAGAATCTTAAAAATAGACTCATTGTTTGAGTATTTCCGTTCCTGTTCAATTTTATCTGATTTTATTCTTGTATCCTAGAATTGTTAATAAAAAACATTTACTTATTTTACTAAATAACAGTTTTTTATTTGCTATGGTCATCAATCAACAGCTGGAATGATAATGTTTGAACAAATGTCTGATTTCTCTGTTGGTCAAAGTGATGATTGTCTTTGTCACTGTAACAAATAAAGTTTTTATTGAAAAAATGAAACGTCTTTTAGTTCTTATTCTTTATTTACTTTGGTTTTAATGTGATACTTTGTGTTGTAAAGCACTTTAATACCTTGTTTATAAAGTGTTTCATAAATAAACATCAATTGTTCATTTTAACCACATAAAAGTAATTAAAAACAATTATTTTTAACTCTGTAACATCAAAGAATTGACATAAAATTCTTCCTTTTTTAAAATATTTTTAACCAATGTTTGAATAGTAAATAATCTAAAATGAATAATCTGTCAGGCTCTTAGGAAGTTTTTGTTCACAAAGATTTAGTTTGAAGTGTAAAAATATAAACACGAGTATTCAGGAAACAAAACACATTATTTATTCTTCTCAAATTTAATCCACATTTTAACTGGATTATAAATAATTAATTATCAACACATTTGGAATTCCTTTAACAAAGCAAAGATTTAAGACTGATGAGTTATTCCCACTGTAAAGTTAAGAGAATTAGCAAAAACTTTTCAGATTTCATGGAAGCAGCCATTTTGAAAAGAGCAGAAAAGGTCATTCAACTGCCCCTAGTGGAGGGATGAAGAACTGCAGGACAGAACTGACCATAATTTCCAGAATTGAAACTTTTTTAATTCTTTCGATCCACTTCATTTAATGCGATTCAATTCAATTTCAGGTTTACAAATTTAGACACATTTGTTTAGAAATACACTAATATTCTCTATATATGTTTGAATATATTTATTTTAATCTGATATAATTTAAATACTGTAAATGTATCAGTGAAATAATGAGATCGTTAATATCATCCAGAGTTACATGGATTCTAAATCGGAGAAGCTCCAACGATTGTTCTGCTTCTCCTGGAGGACGTTTCAGTTTGGCCACTAGGAGGCGATCACGTTATAGCATTACACTTTATTCCAGAAGAAGGAGAAAGAATGAGCAAAAAAACAGTTTTAGATCATAAATGATTACTTTAAAAAATGTTTCCTTAAAAGAGGAAAATGTTTGTAAAAATGTTCATTTAGTCAGAATGTATGTTTAGGCTGACTGAGCATTAGCATTAGCATTAGCATTACTATAGGAAATTCCATTAAGCGTTAGCATCAAGCTAGCAGACTTTAGCCTTATTTGATCTACT
>NC_050522.1:26392957-26393951 GCF_002922805.2 Oryzias melastigma
GGCACAGAAATGTGTGGATCAAATATATAAAAAAGGTTAAACGTTTTCTCACTCAAATAAACATTTTGTTTTTAACTATAATGTTTTTATATAACCTTCAGAAATATTTCACCGACGTTTTTCACAAAAATAAATTCTGGAAACATTTTTTATCGTCTTATTGAATAAATAATTCATCATGGATTCAGATTTTGGTGATTTTGATTTTCTTGTTTCGATTCATTTTGTTACCAAACTGACAGTTTTTCCTAAACGGTTTCCTGATATAAATGATCGTTCTCGAACGTTTTTATCACATTTTAAGTGTAACGTGAATACGACGGTCTGAGGAAGACTCCTTTGTCCTCCATCACCTCCACAGGTGAGTCTGGATCACCTGCTGCCTCACAGCAGAACGGTGGAGCGGTCGGCGTACCTCTCACACACGTGTAATCCCCACGCCGCCACGATCCACAGAGACACGCTGAAGATCATCAGCACCGTCCCGGGGTAGGTGGTCATCAGCGTCTTCCCCACGAAGCGCGAGTTGAAGTGGATCTGGAAGTCACAAACGATCACGCTTCAGGAGAAAACCACAGGATCTGCTGAGGAAGCAGGAGGACGAAGCTCTGATCTCCACTCTGACGTCTCACAGGATCCTCCCCCTAACCCTCACCTCCCCAGGAGGTCTGAGGCTCTTTTTATTCAAACGTTCCTTTCAGAAATCTTTATGGTTTAGATCCTTTCAGACGTTCTTCCCTCCTCAGACTCAAGAATCGTGCATACGTGCAGGTTTCTCCTGCAGGTTACAGAAAGGTTAAATAAATGATTGAGAATAATAACCTCAGGAGTACTTATCCTGTCAGATTATCCTTACGTAACGCAGAGCAGATGAGGGATAAGAAAACTTGTTTGCAATCTGGACGGATCAGGTTAGTTAATGCAGAGCGGCCAGGAGGTCACGTTTGGGGCTCTGACGAGCATTTCGGAGGGAGAGGATTAGTTTGGTGGAGGA
>NC_050522.1:26394639-26399306 GCF_002922805.2 Oryzias melastigma
CCTCCCACCGTCCAAAAACATGCTTCATAGGTTCATTGGTGACTCTAAATTGTCCCTAGGTGTGAATGTGAGAGTGGATGTGTGTGTGTGATTGAGGCCCTGAGACAGACTGGTGACCTGTCCAGGTGAACCCCGCCTTCACCCATCAGTAGACAGGATAGGCTCCGGCACCCCCGCGACCCCGAAAGGGACAAAGCGGTCTGGAATATGACTGAGTGAATGTTTTAGAGCACCGGAACCGGCCCTCCAGGTGATTCTATCCAGCCCTCCATTTGAACCGGGGCCTTCTTACTGTGAGGCAAGAGCGTTAACCCCTGCTCCACCGTGCAGCCCAAGTTCATTTACTCTGGAATAATATTGCTGCCTTTTATTATTCATAATTATGTTAAAAATGTACAGTTTTAGAGTTTTCAAAATTGTCATTCTGCAGCTTTTTGGACTATTTTAGCATTTACTAAGATTTTTTTAGGCTGTTTTGGAGTTTAGCTAATATTTCAGCTACAGGTTAGCTGTTCTGGGTAACCTAAGTTTCTTTAGTCAACTAGCTAATTTTTAGCTGGTTATCAGCTTCAGTGTTTTCAGTGGTTAAATTCATCTTCCAGCATCACACTAACATGATCACAGGTGATGTTCTATATCTAGTTGATAATTATGTTACAAAGTTTCGGTTTTAAACACATAGTTTTAGAGTGTTCTATAAATGTTGATCCTGTTCGTCCCGCGGTCTAAGGCGTGTTTTAGATTTTGATCCAGTTTGAATCTCCTGATTTTAGATCTGCAGTGATTCTGGAGATCACTTGATCTGAGAGGAAACCTCGTTTCCTGACATGAAGCATGTGTGGTTTTGGTGAGAACGTCAGAAGGGGCGGGTCCAGGAGTGAGGCTGACCTTGTTGAGCGCCCCGATGCTCCTGGAGGCGGTGTCGGTGAAGAGGCGGCTGTGCAGCATCATGGCGCGGGCCATCAGGTAGAGCCGCAGGAACATGGGCAGCGCCAGCACGATCTCCAGCTCCGTCTCCGACAGCGAGATGCGGGACGCGCTCTTCTGGAAGTACGCCAGCAGCCCCACCGGGTACGGGTGGATGGCCGCCACCGTCAGCTCCAGGGCGATGAACGCCACGCGGTCCGTCGTCATGGCGATGCGCCAGTCCTCCGCGCCGATGTCGTGGACGTAGAGCTGCGCAGACGGAGGTGTGAGCGTTAGATCTGCGGGAGGACGGAGGCGGGCCGTCACAGGTGAGGGGGCAGTCACCTGCACCTCGCAGCAGTGGTACGCCACGATCAGGCCCAGCAGGAGGACGGTGGAGGCGGTGATGACGGACTTGAGGGACAGCGAGTAGACGGAGCTCTGTGGAGACAAACGGATCAGAAACATCTGTCTGCTGTAATCTGAGTATTAATCCGGCGCGGTGGCGGCCCGCTGAGATTAGAGGACGCGCTGACCTTGCTGTAGACGCTCCAGGAGAGCTCGGTCTCCATCACCATCATCAGCACGCCGAACAGCCCCACGGCCAGCGCGCAGTCGTTCAGCCGCTGCCGCCGCAGGAACAGCGCCCGCCGGCGGACCAGCCGCCAGCCGATGTTGCGGCTCTTCCAGTACGGGTCGTTCTTGGCGTCCTCCTTGCGCTTGGGGCTGTGCTGGGGGCTGTGGGCGTGGCTTAAGCTGGGGAACTTGGCCCCGGGGAGGGGGCCCTTGCCCTCCTTCTTGTGGGACGTCTTGCCGTGTTGGGGGGCGTGGTCGTCTTTGCTGGTGATGATGATCTCCGGCAGACTCTGGCGGTCCTGCATCTCCAGAGACACGTTGCCCGACTTGCGGCGGCCCTGGTGCGCCCGCCTGGTGCCCAGGAAGGGCGAGGCGCCGGGGGAGGGGGCGATCTTGGCCTCCGCGGCGCGTTTCTTCTCCTTGCCTTTGGCCTTGTCTTTCCTCCTGCCGCCGCGCGGCGTGGACGTGATGTACAGGTGGCCGTTGTACAGCGGCGTGGTGGCCAGCGCCTGGGTCCGGTCCAGCCACACGGCGTGATCCATGGAGGTCGGGAGCGTGTGGTGGATCCCGCACTGGGGGGAGTAGGTCTGGGGCGGGGGGACCATCCTGGGGGGCAGGAGGGGCCGGTGGTCCTCCAACTCGTCGTCCGCCGGCGTGGAGCTCATGGAGAGGGAGTGCTCCATGGGGAAGAGTCTGGGAGGAGGAGCATTAAAGCGAGCGGCGAGAACAGATGGTGAAACAAAGAACCGTTGGATTCAGGAGCTTATCCACATCAGAACGTTTGTTTTAATCTTTCCTCGTTTTCATCCGTTTTCTCTGAAAAGTCATCAGCGCTCGGAGATGTTTGGGGGTTCTTACCGTAGAGGAGCACGCCGTTTGGATCTTCACGCAGTCGCCATCGCTCTGCTCACATCAGAATGCTCCTCTCTTCCAGCCTCTTCTTAGAGCTCCTCCCACTCCAGGTGGTAGACCAGGTGAACGCGGTTCCATCTCCTCCGCAGAGTCCCCGCCGTGTGACGGACCGCCGGCGCCGCGCCTCCTTAAAGCTTAGCGACTGCGCAGACGGAGCTGCAGATGTTGCAGGTCATGTGTCCGTCCGGTCTGATTGGACGTCCTCGTCCCCGCCCACCGGGACCGGGGGCCACACCAGGAGCGGGGGGCCAAACGTGCGCTCTCTGCTTGTGCTCTGCAGGTTTTTGATCTTCTGAGATCAGAATAATATTCTCAGATCAGCAGATTAGTGCGGCTGAAGATTAATCAGGTGAAAGTGATCCTGTGCTTATCAGATTAGGACGGTTAAAGTCAGAACAATGACATCCAGCATCATCACCTTCAAATCTGTGACAGATGGTTCTGCAGAGAGAAGAAGCAGGTGGGCGGAGCCTGGCGGATGAAGGATGCAGAACTGGTTTAATCTGACGGCGTGTTGAAGGATGAGTAAAGCGGCGCCGCTCCTCACCTGCAGAGCTCCCACAGACGGGCCGTGGAGGCGGAGCCACCAGCCTGTCAGAACCGTTTCCTCCAGACTCAAACTCTGATGTCCTAAATTCTCCACATCTGCTCGGCTTCAGATTCATTCAGACTTCCTGCCAACTGCTCATAAATCCCGGCCGCTGTAGCTCGCCGCCCCGGTTCTGCCGGGCTCGGTGGCGGCCCGCCAGAACGCTGCAAATCCTCCTGAAGAAGAATCTGAAACTCCGGCAGGAAAACGGCAAACCGGACGGCCGGTCTGAGGCGGGTCGCCCCGTGGTCAGGTTAATGACTTTGACCTGATCAGGTGGGAGGAGTCAGAGAGAAGATGAACAGGTCAGCCTGAGACACTGATTAGAAAATGCAAACGACCCGAAACCAAACGGATCAGGTGTTCATGTGGAACAGAGTAGAACTGAATAGAATAGAACTAAAACACAATAGAATATAATCAAACAGAAAACAATATTATAGAATTAAACAGAGCAGAATATAAGATAATAGAATGATGAATAATATTTAGAATGTAACAATAGAAAATAACAGAACAAAACAAAATACAATATTATAAAATAGAACATATTAAAGAAATTAATAGAAACAAATAGAAAAAAAATAAGAATAAAACAGAACAGAATATAATAGAATGGACCAAATGGACAATAACAGAAAAGAACAAACTAGAACAAATAGAATCTTATTGAATAGAACTTAAAAGAAAAGAATGGAACAAAATAGAATACAATAGAAAACGAGAAAATAGAACAGAATATAATTTATTGGGATGGGAAAAAATAGAATATACTACAAAAGAACAAAATAAAGCCAAATAGAATATTGTAGACTAGATTGTATTAGAAAAGAACAGAACTGAATAGAACATGACATAGTAGAAAACAACTTCATAGAATAAAACAGAAAAGAATAGAACAGAAAATAATAGAATGACAAAAATATTTAGTACATAACAATAGAAAACAAAATAGAACCTTTTAGAATAGAACTTAATAGAAAACAAAAGAAAGGGGGAGAATAAAATAGGACAGAATATAATATAATAAATTGAGAAAAAATAGAATATAATTGAAAAGAACAGAATAAAACTGAATAGAATATTGTAGACTAGAATGTAATAGAAAATAATAGAACTGAATAGAATGGTTTATCGTCACCAAACAAGGAAATTTAAAGCAGCCATCATGTCATGGTGAATTAGGAATCATAAGAAAAGAGTCAAAGCAAAAATAGAACAGAATGAATCTGTAAATGAGCTCACATGTCACGTTTGGAATCATTCAGTAGCCTGATGAGTAAGAAGAGTTTCTGAGTCTGTTGGTGCAACTTCTGAAAAAGATGAGAGAGGTCTGTAAGTTTCATCATAGGAGCATCTGACCACAATCTCATACACCCAAACGCCACCAAAGAGCTGTCGAAGGACACCAGAAACAACACTGTTGAGCTGCACCAGGAAGACAGCTTGATGTGAAGACATCAATGATTAGGAGATGGAAGACATAAACACCACTGAGAGTCTGCCTCCATCTGGGGAATATCTGACACTGTGGGGTCAGAATGATGACAAAAATCCCAGAACCACACAGGTTATTTAGTCAAAGCATTTCAAGGTCCTAGAGTGGCCGATCTCAGATCTGCAGATCTCAACCCTACAGAGACTCTAGAGGGAGTTTAAAATCCCCAAAACATCTCTGCTCTAG
>NC_050522.1:26399714-26400786 GCF_002922805.2 Oryzias melastigma
AGGAGATCCATCAGGATTGATGTTTTTTCCAACATAAAAACTTCTTTTGGCAGACTTCTGATTTTCACCAGAACAAATAAATTAATTTATTCATTTTCAATCCGAGATCTTCAGTAAAAACGTTTCTCCGCATCAGAAATAATGTGTCCTCCTCACGGCGGCCTGCAGATCAGAGAAAAAACTGATTAACTGAAATCAGGAGATCAATACAGTTACTGCTGTGGATTGATCCCTAAAAAACTTCAGGATCAATGAGTTAATGAGTCACCTTAAATACCTCGTTATCATCAGGCGGGCCTTTAAAACACTAAATTAATCGTTAATCTCGTTCTTTAAGAGCTTTTTATTGACCAGGAAAAAAGTATGAATAAAACTGGTTTAAAATCCTCAGAGGTGTGAACATAGTTTTCTGTTTTTAAATGAATTAGATACATTTGGTAAGAATCAGTTTTGAACACATTTCTACAAACTGCAGAATCATAAAAGTTATTGAATTGTTGCTTTTTTATTTATTTTGCCTGAAAATCCTTCTGAGGTTTTGTTTTCTGTGGAATCATCAAAGGTGATCTGAGATTTGAAATCTTCATCTTTAAAACAACAAAACCGTGTTGATGAATCACTCGTCGAAGGTCACTGTTGTTGGAATGAAGTTTAAGCCTCAAAAATCAGAAAATAAATCAATACATAAAACGTTTGATTGATTTTCATCCATTTAGTTACTCTGGACGTTCGTTCTTCATTTCCAGCTGTGATGATTTGTTGGATTTTCTTTAGACCTGAGAGGAACCAATCAGAGGAGATCTTCACCTCTCAGGATCAATCAGAGGAGATCGGTTTGGTAGATAGGATCCATTCAGTGCAGTCCTTCCAAACCAGCAGCAGCTGTGATGGGGGTCCCTCAGTCAAACAGGAGGCTGATGGTCATCCTGGGGGGTCGGCGTGATGGCGGCGGCGCAGACTCTCAGCTCAGATGGATGTCATTGTTCTCCTGTGAGTTCCTCCTCAGTAATGTGGCTTTAATTCACTGCGCTCCTCTTCATCCTCTCTAATGGTCCCCCCCCCCGCCTGCTGC
>NC_050522.1:26400793-26404221 GCF_002922805.2 Oryzias melastigma
CTCTGGGTACCACTGGGTATCCATCCGAGCATGAATCCGGAGCACCCCCCCCCCGTGTGACGGGCTTCCTGCGAGGGGGGCAATTCCGAAGGACAGAGGAAGTAATGGGGTAATCTATTATACAGTCCGAGCCTTTCTTTACCCCCCCACCTCCTCCCGTTCTCGCTGCCGCTGCCCTGACATCAGCATTTCACCGGACAAATGAGCAGCACAGTTTAACTACGCACACAGACCAGCACTTTCTCGGAGGGGCCGGGATCCATCTGAATCAAGGCCGACGCCACGAGGGGGGGGCGCATCCACAAACTGAACCTACATTTGCATGAAAATGAGGAAACTTTGTACGAGGAGTCATTCCTGTACACACAGCAGGAAGTAAACAGGCTGATAAACAGTATTTAAATCAGGAGAGTCAAACTCGATCAAACGGGGAGCTAAAACCCAAAACACATTTAAGATCACAGCCCAACAGGATCAACATTTATAGAACTTTAAAACTATGTTTTTAAACTGTAAAACTGTAACTTTTTAACATAATTATGAACTAGATATATAGCATCACCTGCAATAATGCTAGTGTGAATGCTGGAAGCTGAATTTAGCCCCTGAAGATGCTAAAACTGATAGCTGAAAACGCTGAAGCTGATAGCTGAAAACGCTGAAGCTGATACCTGAAAACGCTGAAGCTGATAGCTGAAAACGCTGAAGCTGATAGCTGAAAACGCTGAAGCTGATACCTGAAAACGCTGAAGCTGATAGCTAAAGATCCTATAGCTGATAGCTAAAAATGCTAAAACTGATAGCTTAAAACGCTGAAGCTGATAACTGAAAACGCTGAAGCTGATAGCTGAAAACACTGAAGCTGATACCTGAAAACGCTGAAGCTGAAAACACTGAAGCTGATAGCTGAAAATACTGAAACTGATAGCTAAAAACGCTGAAGCTGATAACTGAAAACACTGAAGCTGATAACTGAAAACACTGAAGCTGATAGCTGAAAATACTGAAACTGGTAGCTGAAAACACTGAAGCAAAAAGCTGAACATGCTAAAGATGATAGCCAGCTAAAATAGCTAAATACCAAATTAGCCTAAAACACTAAAAAAAAATAGGTTAGCCAAAACAGCTAGCATGTAGCTGAAAAAATAACAAAACTTAAAAATAGCCTAAAGAACAAAAAAAAAAGCCTGATTTAGCCTAAACAGCTAGCGCATAAATATTAGCCAGATTCCAAAACAGCCTAAAAACGTAAAAATAAAAGGTTAGGTTAGCCAAAACAGCTAGCATGTAGCTGAAATATTAGCTAAACTCCAAAACAGCCTAACAAATTTTAGTAAATGCCAAAATAGTTTAAAAATCTAGCTGAATGACAATTTTTAAAACTCTAAGACTGTAACTTTTAAACATAATTATGAATAATAAAAAGGCAGGAATATTATTCCAGAATAAATCAACTTAAACCTTAAATAACTTTCAATATGTTACTCTCCATAAAATACATATTTTGTCAAAATAAGTTAGAATGAGCACAAGATAACATCAGGTCATTAATAACAATAAAATAAAATGATCTGGAGGGCCGGATAGAATTACCAAGAGGGCCGGATCCGGCCCCCGGGCCTTGACTTTGACACGATTTAGATGAAAACATCTTTTTTCTTCTTATTGTTGTGAGTTTTGTTGCTTTGAGTGAAAAACAAACAACACCTCTGAGTGTTTTCATCGGGTTGACCAATGAGAAGCTCTCTTTCCTCGATCTCAACTCTCCCTCCATTGACATTTCTCATGCTCTCCATTTTGGGCCCACCTCCCAGAGAGAAAGCTCACGTCCCCTCCTCCCCCTCCCCCTCCTCCCATCCAGCACACGCTCATTTCCTCCGATGCCGACTGGAAGGAGAGCGGAGGATTTCTCGCAGCAGCCGGAGTCCGCTCTCCCTCTCCTCTCTTCTCTCCATCCCTCCTCCTCGCCTTCCTGCCACATCTGGAGCGTTTCCTCCTCTCCTCCTCCGGCAGCTCATCACCAGGATGTGGCGCTCGCTGGCTCTGCTGCTCTCTGGATTCTCCGCTCTGATCCACGGTGAGCCCACCTGCATCCCTCTCCTCATCCGTTTCCCGGCCGCAGTAGTTTCCTCCGACAGGAATCCCGGAGCTGGAGTCGGTCCTGATGCTGCGCTTGTGCAGCACATCCAGACTCAAAGTGAGGAGGAGGGAAAGTGGGATTCTAGCTCACCTGTTTGCTATTTCAGCTCCTCTTGTTTGTGAGGAAGCACAACAGGCAGAGCCGTCTGTCCCACACGGCAGACGGAGCCGTCCCTCGCCGTCGCTCGCCGTCGCTCGCCATCACCTCCTCTCTGGCTGCATCAGAAAGCTGCTCGTCTCAGCTCTTCTCTTCTGGCGCCGTGGACGTGTTGCTGCATCCAGCTGAGGAACTTTCCCTTCCAGCGCAGAAACGGAGTTCAGTCTGGGGTTTGGGGGAAGTTGTAGATCAAACAGCGAGCAGCATAAAAGGCGAGAAGGTGGCAGCTGCTGCAGTGACTTCTGAACGCACGCCGGCTTTTCCTGGCATCCAGACGAGCTTTGAAGAATGCTGTCGAGAGCGGAAAGTCTCTTCCTGAGTCGCTGTAAATTCTGCTTTTCTCCAGCTTTCCGCTCCATCTCCGTGAGGAGACACTTTCTCAGACAGAAAATCCACATTTTCATACTCATTTCTAACAACTGAGCAGCAAATCTGGGAAACTTCCGATCCAGAAAACATCCTGATGTCTGGAGACGCTCCAAACCTCCTTGATTATAGATGACTTGCTTTCGCCCTGACATGGTTTCCCTCTATTTCTATTTGATTACTCAATGTTCTTCAAGCTCTCTTGGATTTCCGTCTCATGTTTATTGATTTCCCTGCAGGTTTGATGATGTGTTAGATTTAAAAAAGGAGCTGGACTTTTGCTTCCAGATAAGGAGGATAAATTGGACGTTACTGTGGTTTTCTGGACTGAAACTCCTTCTCCCTCCTCAGTGTCGCTGCAGGGTCCGCACCAGAGGAACCTGCTGAAGACCCTCCTGAAGGACTACAACCGGATGGAGAGGCCGGTGGCCAACGACTCGCACACGCTGACCGTCCACTTCACCCTCAGTCTGATCCAGATCATGGATGTGGTAGGTGAAGCTGATCATCACAGACGCAGCAGCTGATCCATGCTGACATCTATGAAGCATTGATTTCTATGTTATCCTCCAAAATGAAGATAATTGGAGGGAATTCAGCTGATTGATGTGAAATGTGTTTCAGGACGAGAAGAACCAGGTGTTGACGTCTAACATGTGGCTGCAGATGGTAAGGAAATCTGAGATGCTGTTAGTGGATCTACTCTGATGTTAGTGGATCTACTCTGTTGTTAGTGGATCTATTCTGATATTAGTGGATCTATTCT
>NC_050522.1:26404366-26412392 GCF_002922805.2 Oryzias melastigma
AGGTGAAGCTGATCATAACAGACGCAGCAGCTGATCCATGCTGACATCTATGAAGCATTGATTTCTATTTTATCCTCCAAAATGAAGATAATTGGAGGGAATTCAGCTGATTGATGTGAAATGTGTTTCAGGACGAGAAGAACCAGGTGTTGACGTCTAACATGTGGCTGCAGATGGTAAGTAGCTCTGAAATCCTGTTAGTGGATCTACTCTGATATTAGTGGATCTATTCTGATGTTAGTGGATCTATTCGGATATTAGTGGATCTACTCTGCTGTCAGTGGATCTATTCTGTTGTTAGTGGATCTACTCTGATGTTAGTGGATCTACTCTGTTGTTAGTGGATCTACTCTGATGTTAGTGGATCTATTCTGATGTTAGTGGATCTATTCTGATATTAGTGGATCTACTCTGCGTTTAGTGGATCTATTCGGATATTAGTGGATCTACTCTGATAGTGGATCTACTCTGCTGTCAGTGGATCTACTCTGCTGTTAGTGGATCTATTATGATGTTAGTGGATCTACTCTGCTCTCAGTGGATCTATTCGGATGTTAGTGGATCTACTCTGCTGTTAGTGGATCTATTCTGATGTTAGTGGATCTATTCTGATAGTGGATCTACTCTGCTGTCAGTGGATCTACTCTGCTGTTAGTGGATCTATTATGATGTTAGTGGATCTACTCTGCTCTCAGTGGATCTATTCGGATGTTAGTGGATCTACTCTGTTGTTAGTGGATCTATTCTGATGTTAGTGGATCTACTCTGCTCTCAGTAATAATAATAATAATAATAATAATACATTTTATTTGTTTGGCGCCTTTCTTGGAACCCAAGGTCGCCGTACATAAAATAAACAACAATAAATAATAAAACAACATTAAAATTTACAATAAAATATGCATCTGTTGACAAACAATGCAATCAAAATTATGGGTGGAGATAGGCAAGATGGAAAAGATGAGTTTTCAGTTTCTTGGAGAAATGTGGGAGAGAACGGATGTTTCGGAGGTCAGGGGATGTTAGTGGATCTATTCTGCTGTCAGTGGATCTATTCTGTTAGTGGATCTCTAAAGTGGATTTCCAATCTGTGTTCCAGACGTGGTACGATCACTACCTCCAGTGGAACCAGAGTGAATACCCCGGCGTGAAGAATCTGCGCTTCACCTCCGATCAGGTGTGGACTCCGGACATCCTCCTCTATAACAGGTAATCAGACCCAGCCAAGCTCCTCCCACTCACCTGGACAGGAAGCGTCACCCTCTCCCTCCTCTGTGCTTCCTCAGTGCAGATGACGACTTTGACTCCACTTTTAAGACCAACGTCCTGGTGAACTCCAGCGGCTACGCCAAGTACCTGCCTCCAGGTGAGCGTTTCCTCTGATCCTCGTTCTGAGCGGCGCTGCCTCTTCTCCTCAGTTACCCCCGGGGGGGTAACAGCATCCTCTGCTTCATGTTTGAGTCCCGGATTGACAGCAGGGTCTCCGGGGTTTGCTGGGAGTCTCTGCTTTGTTCTTCCTCCTGATCCAGCGGATTAAAGGGAGTGAATCCCTGCAGTAGAGGCTGCTCCCTCACAGACTCCTTCGTTTCACTGGACAGATTTATTAAATGGATGCTGTTGAATTTGAGCGGCGAGCTGGAAGAGCGGCGGCGTGAATGAATACCCGCAGAGCCAGAGTAAATAAAAGGTCAGCAGGTCAGATAGACCGGCGTGTTTGGATAGTCGGTGCACATTTCCTGCACAGCTCTCTGAGGCTTTCAGAGCCTTGAATCTCCCGTGTTCAGATGCATTCTGGGAACTCCCAGATTCAATCAGCAGAATAATCTGCAGGGATGGAGGTTTCTGAGTGTCCGGACATGCAGCTTTTCTCCTGGAACACAGACCTTGGTGTTTCTGTGAGCGATTCTGCGTCTGCGCATCCTCCCTGCTGGATGCGCAGACGCAGACACATCACAGCTGCTTCTTATCTCCTCTCAGATTTTAGAATCTACTGGAGACGCTCCTGGTGGTTGTTGTTCCTGAAGTGGAGGTTTGTCTGAAGCAGACCTTCCTTTCTCCTCCATACGTCTCGGTTTCCTCAGGAATCTTCATGAGCACCTGCAACGTGGACGTTCGCTGGTTTCCTTTCGACATCCAGAAGTGCAACCTGAAGTTCGGCTCCTGGACGTACGACGGCTGGCTGCTGGACCTGCAGATGATCGAAGCCGACATCTCGTCCTACATGCCCAACGGGGAGTGGGATCTTATCGGTGCGGCGCAGCGAACGCCCCTTCCCGGTCTTTGATCCGGCGGGGGAATCACTTTCCCGCCTGTTTTCCTCGCAGGAGTTCCCGGCTCCAGAAATGAGATCTTCTACGACTGCTGCAAGGAGCCGTACACGGACGTGACCTTCGTCATCACCATCCGCAGGCGGACGCTGTACTATGCGCTGAACCTGCTGATCCCGTGCGTGCTGCTGTCCTCCATGACCCTGCTGGTCTTCGTGCTGCCGGCCGACTCCGGAGAGAAGATCTCGCTGGGTGAGAAGATCCAGACACACAGGCGGGAGGTCTGCGGCGCTTTGAGGGGCGAGGTTCAAGCAAAAATCTGAGGAATTACTGATAACGTCTAATCACACCTGCACAGAAACAAGCAGACGATGACGTGATTCAGTGAAGCATCAGCTTCTGCTTTTAGGAAACCACGTCCTCCTGCGTCACATGAAACTCAATCCAGAACAGACCTGAGAAACAGACAAAGATTTGAAGTTTTTGGGGATTCTAACATGATTCTGATGGTGGAGGTCCTCAGATTCAGATTAAAATGTCATTTCTGAGTATTTTGTATGTATATTGTGGAGGTAGCAAGGGCACGTAAACAGATGGATGAAGGGAAGAGGGGGTGGGGTTGCCCCGCACAAGAACCACCCACAAATTAGAGGGGGAAGTTTGAACAAACTTCTGCCGCTCTGCAGAAACTATGTCCTAGAAAACGACAGAACTTTAGATTTAGTCAAAAAAATATCATCATAATCATTAAAAAGCAAATGTTAACAAATGTTGCTGATGTCCTCCTGACAATGAAGGAAGTGATTTGAAAACTTTCAACTGGATGAGAGCCGTTGCCATGGAAACATGTTTCTGCTAACTGGGTTCATGTGAAGGAGAGTTTCTGGGAGGTTTAGTCACGCTTCAGTAAAGAGAAAAATACAGATCAGACCACAGTTTAGACAACAGCAGATGGAATCAGATCCGTTTCTGAGTCGTTTTCTGCTGACTGTCAGTCCATGAAGATGAAAGACAAAAAGGTGTTGAAATATTTATGCTCGTCTCGCTTTCACTCACTGGCCCAAAAAAACACAAGCAGCTGACGAGAGAGGAAAGCAGGAAACATGCGACGGCGTCTCCAGGAAACGTCTCAGGAGAGAAAATATTCAAACGTCTGCAACTTTATTTAAAACAATCTAACTTCCCACGAGGTCCCAGCGGATGAATTAAGCTTCCATCTGTTCTGTAATAACAGAGTTTTGACTTTAAAACGAGGAAACTAACAACAGAAGGTAAAGAGGATGAGTGGGGGGGTAAAGGATGAATCTGACAGGAGAGGGGGGTGTTTGGAATGGCGCCGCCACGATTAGTCGACTAATCGACGACTAATCCACTATTAAAATAGTCAACGACTAATTTAAGTCGATTAGTCGTTATAGTATATTCTATGGAGTCAGAGTTTAGTTGAAAGTTATAATGTCATTCTGCTTTTTGGACTACTTGGCATTTATTGAGGTTTATTAAGCTATTTTAAAATTCAGCTAATATTTCAGCTACATGCTAGCTTGTTCGGCTAGCTTACGCTTTTTTTATTTGTTTTTTAAGCTATTATGGAGTTTAGCTAATATTTCAGCTGTATGCTAGCTATTTTGGCTAATTTAGGCATTTTTGTTTTTTAAACTATTTTGGAGTTTAGTTAATATTTCAGCTACATGCTAGCTTGTTTGGCTAGTTTTTAATCTTTATTGTTTTTTCTTTTAAGAAATCATGGTGTTGAGCTAATATTTCAGTTACATGCTAGCTATTTTGGGTAACTAAAGTTTGTTTTTTACAATTTTTTAAAGGTGTTTTGGAATTTGGCTAATATTTCAGCTACATACTAGCTGTTTTGGCTAACTTAGGCTTTTATTTTATATTATTATTATTATTATTATTTTATTATTCAGGCTAATTTGGCATTTAACTAATATTTTAGCTCGCTAAAAGCTTCAGCGTTTTCCCGTATCAATTTCAGCATCTTCAGCTATTTTCACTAGCATCTTCAGCAGCCAAATTCACACTAGCATTACTGCAGATAATGCTACTCTGAATGTATATAGCGTTTAGTTAGTTTAAAGCTAATGATGGTTAAGTTAAGGTGTGTGTTTTACATCCACTTTACGCATGACCCGATTAGTCGACTAATTGCATAAAATAATCGGTGATTATTCGACTCCTAAAATAATCGTTTGTGGCAGCTCTAGTTCGGCGCGACAGACTGCTGTGGGTCGAGGACGATGGTGAAAAATCGTTCAGAGGACGATGAAGGACAATTAGCATCAATTTATCTGTGACTTTATTTTAAAAGAATTCATCTTCTCTCATTTAAAGTAATTAAGAAACTAAAACGTTGAGTTAGTTATGACCTCCAGACATTTACTCTCAGTAAAATGAATGAAAGTGTCATCTTTAAATATTTCTGCTAAAGTAAATCCTTAAATCAAAACAAAGAGATCCACTTTGAGTGGGTTTGGGGGGGCTGCCAGGTCAGCATTATCGAAGCCGTTCCTCAATATCAATACAGGAAGCATTAAGCAGCATTTTTCTAAAGATGAAAAAACAAAACATGCCAGGACTTCCACCAATTAAAGCATTGATGTAATTAAGGATATTGACTTGATTAAAGGTGTGTGTGGGGGGGTACTCTCTGATACTTCACTTGATGGAGTGCGGCGGGGACGAGGCGGCGGCGGCCTTCAGGGTTAGAGCGGTGACAGAGGAGGAGCTGTTTTAATTCATCCAAGATCCTCCAGGTTCATATTTTATTTCTCCTCTCGGGGTTTATTTGGATGATCTGAACGGGGAGCGTTCTGCCAGCGAAGCACGCTTTAAATTCCGTGGTCCGGACAGGACGAACGGAGGCGGCGTGGAGGTGCGAGGTGCCCCGGCGGTGCAGGTGCAGAGCGTCCGGCTCCTCGTTTGCATAAATCGAAGCGGATCTCATTCTGAGCGTTTATCAGAAAAACAAACACGCCGGCGGGCGGGAGGGGAGGGGCGGGACTCATCTGCTGCATCGATCGCTTGAGCAAACGAGGCATTTACGGCTGCGTGTCCCCCCGCCTGCAGGCATCACCGTGCTGCTGTCACTGACCGTCTTCATGCTGCTGGTGGCTGAGATCATGCCCGCCACGTCAGACTCCGTCCCCCTCATAGGTATGTCCGACATCAGCCTCCAGATCCCAGAGTTTCTACAGCTTCTCATCAAACAGGAGAGCAAAAACAACAAAAATACTCATGTCAAAGTGTAAAATAATCACTAAAAGTAAATGTTTTTTGATGAAATTACATTGTCTTTTTGATTTTGCATGAATTGTTTATTTTTTAGCTAATAAAATAATATTTTTTACATAAATTAGTCCATTAATAACAACTAGATTCAGTAGAAAACATGTCAGACAAAAGTTGTCGTTAATTTTGATGGAAAAAGATCAATAATTGGTTTCATATATTGAAACTTTGGATTTCTTTAACCTTTTAGAACCATTAGTTTTATATTTTAACAACACATTTCTGCGTCTCGTTAGCATGATCCAAACTTTCCTTAAAAACTTTATTAAACTGTCCATGTTCTGCCCTGCAGTTCACCATTATTCCACTAGGGGCTGTAGAGGGGCTTTCACCGCTTATTTCAAATTTCAGTAAAATCTCTAAAATTCTTCTTTATAAGTTCTAAAAATGAGTGGATCAAATTTGAGAAAGTGGCTAAATGAGGTGTTTTTTTCCTGAACACTCGTCAGTATTTTTGCATCTCAAACTAACATTATTGTGAGAAAAGCTCCTAAAAATCACCCAACAAATTATAATTGATACATAATCTCATAAAAAATATTTTTTTGGATTTAAATACAGTTTTTAATTCAGGGTTTTAAATAAGGGTTTATCTTATGTCTTAAATCCAAATCCATCAGATTGTTTCATTACTCAATTTGATACATTTTAAATATAGTTTTAACTTCATCATTTATCTCTGTAGCTTTAACAAAAACATGTTTGTTGGGAGGTAAAGAAAATCAATCTTCTGTAGTAACTAAGTGAAAGTATACTGCAGTAAAAGTATTTTAAGAGTACAGTTTTCACAAAAGTAACTGTAACTCCTCACGCAGAGGAAGCAGCTCGGCTCCCATCAGAACCATCAGAACCGAACCCAGAACAGATCCGAGCCACTGAAGTCAAACGGAGACATTTGTCAAAATTACAACACTTGGGACGTTTAATATGCTGCTCTCTCATTATTCTAATTGGAAACAGGCTTTAAAGGATTTACAGGCTGTTGCATTTCCTTCATAGCTGCACAATTTTTCTGTTCCAGAGCAGAAAAAACCCAAAAGAGCTCCTGGTCCGTTGGTTGTTCTGAATGAAGATGTAGAAATGTTCACCAGGAAGAACCACAGATATCTACAGATCTCATGGTGAAGATCTCCTGAAGCTTCACTAACCTGAACCTTCTCACACCAAAATCCCAACATACAACAAAGCCGCAGAGCCGTAAAAATTTAATAGGCTCAATTTATTACAAGAAAAGCTTGGAAAGTATTTTTGGAGAGCGAAGAGCTCAGCCAGAAGCAGATGCAAAGAGATATATTTTTGCATGAAACACAAACGCTGATGATTAAGAATCTGGATTCTAAGGATTTGGATTTATTAGAGTGCTGCTTTCAGCAGGTTTTTTTAAGTCCAACTACCCTCATCTTAATCTGTTTGATGATGCTGCCAATATTTCACTGGACGTAAACCAGCAGAATGAACTGTTTGCAGTTTGTCATGAAAAATATGCTCAGCCTAAATAAACAGAAAATCCTCAGAGAAGAAAGATCACAAATCTGAGCTGCAGGAGAGACTTTATCTCACGGTTCTGACCTCCTCCTCAGGTCAGTACTTCGCCAGCATCATGATCATCGTGGGGATGTCGGTCATCGCCACCACCGTGGTTCTGCAGTACCATCACCACGACCCCAACGGAGGAAACATGCCCAAATGGGTGAGGCTGTGCCGCCGCTTCCTCCTGACCTCAGAACAAGCCGCCGCCTGTCGCAGCAGAGCCCCGCCCTCCTGTTTCTGTCATGATGAGCAGGCTTTGCTATGCTATATGAGCATTAGCATCAGCATCCACATCAGTGTCAGTTTTAGCATTAGTATCAGTATTATTAGCATTAGCATCAGTATCAGTGTTAGCATTACCATCAGTCTTAGCATCAGTATCAGTATTAGCATTAGTATCAGTATTATTAGCATTAGCATCAGTATCACTGTTAGCATTACCATCAGTCTTAGCATCAGTATCAGTATTAGCATTAGTATCCGTATTATTAGCATTAGCATCAGTATTAGCATTAGCATCAGTATCAGTATTAGCATCCGCATTAGTATCAATATTAGCATTAGCATCAGTACCAGTGTTAGCATTACTATCAGTATCAGCATCAGTATTAGCATTAGCATCAGTATTAGCATTAGCATCAGTATTAGCATTAGCATCAGTATTAGCATCAGCATTAGCATCAGTATTAGCATTAGCATCAGCATTAGCATCAGTATCAGTATTAGCATTAGCATCAGTATTAGCATCAGCATTAGCATCAGTATTAGTATTAGCATTAGCATCAGTATTAGCATCAGTATTAGCATTAGCATCAGTATTAGCATTAGCATCAGTATTAGCATCAGCGTTAGCATCAGTATTAGCATTAGCATCAGCATTAGCATCAGTATCAGTATTAGCATTAGCATCAGTATTAGCATCC
>NC_050522.1:26412419-26422398 GCF_002922805.2 Oryzias melastigma
AACACATGTCGACTCTTAGGTCTCACACTCAGAACGCTTGTTTTAAAGAACAGAGTTCTGAGCGGTTTTCCCAAACTCTGTGCGGATCCAGGGAACGAAGAGGGACATTCGGTGTGAGGAGCAGGAGTTGCATCCGCTGTAATCAGGAGACGGCATAAGGATGAGGGCAGCTCTCCCAGAATGGCCTTGCAGATGAAACAGAGCCAGCGTGTTTGTCTGAGGCTGAGTGACGGCCGTGAAGGCAGAGAGTACAGCTCACAGTGACGGGTCCTACAGAAGGAATTGGAGATGAAGTGGAGGGCGCTGTGATAAACTGAGTCCAGGCGGTGGAGGCTGAAGAGGCAGAATAATGTCCTCTAATCCAGAAGGTCTTTCTCTTACTGCAGAGATCAGAGGGTTTGTGTCTGTATAAAAGCCCAGAGTCTTCAGTTTCCAGCAGATGATCAGTGTGAGGTGAAAAGGACAGTTGATGATCAGTTTAGCCTGTAATATATTGTATGTTATGAACGAGCTCTGAGAACATCATAACTTTGGTCTTTTTGCATGAAGGGAAAGCTTCAGCTAATGGAGAGAAAGCAGAAACAGCTGGAAATCACTGGAGCTCATTCACAGCACGACGAATGGAAGAGGCAGTTGTGTAGAGAACAATATCGTCTGCAAACAGATGGAACTTAACATTTGGGAATTAACTACCCAAGATGTTTATAGAAATCATAAAAAACACAGGAGACAAATTTGACCTTTGCAGAACTCATCAGCTGATGTTCAAGAAGTCTGACGTCACACATTTAACATCGGCATCCACATGTTCATTCGCATCAGTACCAACATCAGCACCAGTACCAGTATCAGTATCAGTACCAAAATCATCATCCATACCAGTATTAGCATCAGTACCAGCATCAGTGGCAAAATCAGGATTCACATCAGTACCAGTACTACTACCACTACTAGTATCAGCATCAGTACCAGTGTCAGTACTAGGATCAGTAATAATACCAGCCTCACCATCACCATCAGCATCAGTACCAGTACCAGTACCAGTACCAGCCTCACCATCACCATCAGTATCAGTACCAGTACCAGTACCAGCCTCACCATCAGTACCAGTACCAGTACCAGTACCAGTACCAGTACCAGTACCAGTACCAGCCTCCTGTTTTCATGTGTTTGTTAGTTTTCTTTCTTTATTCTTTGGTTCCTGGGCTGTGACTCACCCGCCGGTGCTCGTCTGCTCAGCGTGTTCTTCAAACGCCTCAGACTTCTTCCCGAGTGTGTTTCAAAGCTCAGGTTGTGTGGGTGGGTACACTTTTACTCAGCGTCCCTCCTGTTTTTCTTTCCTTTTGTTGATGCATAGAGTCTGGATGGCTCCTCCACAGCTCTGAGGATGCTGAATGTTCTTCTGTTTTGTGGGAAACAGCAGCACTGAGTGACCATGCCGAGGTCGTAATGAGCTGTAAGCGTGCTGACCTCCTGTAAGGACGCTCTGTCAGCCTGTTCGGGATGTCTGATGGCCAATTACTGAGCTAATTGATGGGGTTCAGATGAGGGCGTTGAACCGGCACCGTTCATAATTACAACCTGCACAAAAACAACCGCCGCAGCAGCAGCGGCGGTGGCGGCGGGCCGGCTCGTAAACAGACTCTGCAGAGACTAATTGAGCCGTCATTTAAACATCGCCTCTCATTAGAGACCGGCACCATCGGGACAAAGTGGGGTCAGTTAGCTGTTTCGGGGGGGCTTTTAGCAGGAGAGTTCATCATATTGAGGAAGGCGGACGAGGACAGGAAGTCCGGAGGATCGTTGAAGACAGAATCTAATCTCTGCAGTAATTTACACCGTGGAAGCTCATTACATCTCCATCAACAGTTCAACTGGTTCTCCTCAGAGCAGAGCATCTGTGAGGGCATCTCAGGGACTCTAGCTCTGCCGTCATGCAGGAGGCGGAGTCATAATGATGGTGTGAAGAGGACGATTGGTCGGCAGCTTCATGGCGTTTCCTTCTGTTTTATGACTGATCATGATGTTGAGTAATTAATGCAGAACAAAAGGATTGTTCTTTGGAGGGAATAGAAAACGGGGAAAAACCAAAGCAGGAGTTTCTCACACCTTCATCGTCTTTCACACTGTTGTTGGATCTCTTTGTCCAGTTCTCTTATACAGTCAAAGGTTTAAATTAGGGCAGTGAAAGTTGACGTGTCAACGAGAGCGATTAATAGAACATCATTAAATACATTAATATGTATTAACGTAATAAAACTACATCTAAGATCATTTTTTTATATTCTGTGATTGAGATTTTATTAAATGAAAGAGATAATAAGACATTTATTTGTAGTTTTTGGACAAAAGCGATCTTTTATTTTAATAAATAAGGCAGACCAAGATGGGGATCGAGATTCATTTCTACATTAACAAGCACCGGCGTTTAAAAATTGCGGAAACTCCACGGTTCACCGCAAAAGCCCCGCCCACTGATGTCGCAGAAGGTGAGCGGGTCAGAATAGACAGACACGCCCCCACCTGTGCAGATTCAGACGAACCAACCTGAAATCCAGCTGGATCAAACTTCTCCCAAAAATAATTGTTTTTTAATTTTTCACAAACAAAATAAAGAAAATTTATGATAAAAAAAGAAAAAAAACAGAATTCTTGTGAACAGCAGAGAGAAATTCTTATGTTGTGCTCCCTGGTGTGACTTTAGCCTGAATGTTTTTGTATTTACATTCAAAAACATGTTGATTAGTTTGTCGACAAATTATATTCTTATTGTTTTAATAAAATTACACCTAAAACTTTCATTCTATGATTTAAAAACTGTTAAACATTTTTGGAGTTTCCACAGCAAAATGAATCCCGTTTTTTCAGACGGAATTTTCTGTTTTTGCAGGATTTTATGTCTAGAGTGTGAATATAAGATGAAAAATGACTAAATAAAGTTAGAGTCACACAGGAGAGGTTGTACTGACTATAATGATACCAAATACAGAAAATTCAAATATAGAAAAAAACTGAGTTTTAGACCCTTAAAGGGTTAAAAATAAATGTTCTAAATGTATGATTGTGTTTGTGATTTTATATTCTGATTATTTATGGATATTATATAAGTGGATGACAAATACTCTAACAAAAAAAAAATTGCGATTAATTCTTTCCAGATTTGCGATTATTTAGTTTTTAATCGATTCCTGGCCCTAATTTGAACCCTTTTATGGGATGTTTTCAGCAGTGAATGACCACATGAGCACAAGACCTCCACCGTGTTCTCACGCGAGGACACAGTGGCTGATGGGATTTTCTGGGTTTTTGTTTTGTCACACACATCTGGTCAAAGTTAAAATCCGATTTTTTCTCATTTTCTGAGGCTCAGGTGTTTCTAAGCGTTTTCCAGTGAGGGTCACCTGTTGTCTCATTGTGAAACTCTAGAAACTTCTGCTTTTGACTCTTCTAACAATCAGAATGTACCTTTGACTTATTCAGATGTTTTCAAGGTCGTATTTTTAGACTATCATTCGGCGTCTGTGCCCCCCCAGGTGCAGCTGGTCTTGCTCCAGTGGGTGGCGTGGTTCCTGCGGATGAAGCGGCCGGGCGAGAGCGACGACCCCGAGCGGCCGCCCTGCGCCCCTCACCTGCGGCGCTGCTCTTCGGGCTCTCAGAGCGGGAGCATCCCCAACCCCCCAGACCACACCCTCCACCCCCTGCACCCGCAGAGCCTGGCCCCCCTCCAGACGGGGCCCCTCCACGTGGGGCACCCCCACCTGCACACCCAGTCCACCACCAACAACAACGGGAACCTCCTGTACATGGGCTTCCAGAGCATCGAGGACTCGTCAGTGCTGTCGGAGCCGGTCCCGAGGAACATGTCGGCGGGGCCCCCCCGCGTGGCGGGGAGCCCCCCTCCGCACCTGCCGTCGCAGTTCTGCAGCTCCCCGCCGCCTCCCGTGGATACAGTGGGCTGTCCCAGCACCGTGTCCAGCGGCGGGGGGTTCGGGGGCGGCGCGGGGGGCTGCTCCACGGCCGGCATCGGGGACCCCCAGCTGCAGGCCATCCTGGAGGAGGTCCGGTACATGGCCGACCGCTTCCGGGAGCAGGACGAGGCGGAGAACGTGGCGAACCAGTGGAAGTTCGCGGGCGCCGTGATCGACCGGCTGTGCCTGGTGGCGTTCAGCGTCTTCAACATCATCTGCACCATCTCCATCCTCATGTCTGCGCCCAACTTCGTGGAGGCGGTCTCCAAGGACTTTGTTTGAAAGCACAGAGGGGAGCGGCAGGACGGCGCCGGGGGAGCTGGTCCCAACAACTTCCAGCAAACTTTGAGCTCTGGGAAGAAAATATGGTTTCCTTCACGATCCATCTGTTAGTAACGGAGATAAAGCGGGACAGAGGCGAAGAGGCTGGGAGGAAATCAGGGCAAACAGGGTGCTTTATCAAATCCAGACATGGGGGTAATTGGTTTCTATGCGGCTATTTCAAAGACTTCCCTCCAAAATAAAGGGAGAGGAGAGTCCCGGACCGTCATCCCGGCGTGACCTGGGATTACATGGCGCTCCATCCAGAGAGCGGCGGATTGACAGATGAAGGAGACGTGTCTGCCCTCATTTCACAGCAGTGAGGCCGCCTCCCACTGCATCATTAAAGGAGAGAGGAGCGGCGAGGAGCCGACTCCTCGTGAAACCGAGGAGGAAACAGCTGAGAACCTCGGAGCACCTCGGAGCAGGAAGAGCTTCCTGTTCGTCTACAGACCTGGGATTATCTCTGATGCTAATAAGCTTTTAAAGGATGAATTCTCTTTTCTGCCTGCGAGCAAAAGTCTGAACACCTTATCTCTGTAAGGAGATTGGCAATCAGAGGAGATCAAAGCTCCTCCGCCGTCCTGAGCGGTAAGCGAACGATCCGGAGCCACATGGAGACCGAGCCGGAGCTTAACTGCAGCTGGCAGGTCGTAAGTGACCGAGGAAACTCTCTGGATTTCACATTAAAGGTTTAATCACTCAGGCGGGAGGTCAGACGTTTGAGCGGACGCAGCAGAGATGAAGCCAATAAACAGCAGAGGAAGGTGAGGAGGTGCCAATACCTCTCCACCGGCTCCTGAGAGCGGCCCGCAGGTGACCGGACTCGGGAGGTTCATCTCCCTCCTGACAGAGGAACTCGAGCATCGAGTCGGCTCGTGTTTCTGTTAAGGACGTCTGCTGGGATTCAAAATGAAGTCCAAAACGTCGGATCGGATCCGTTTGAGTCCGTCTTCTGTTCTGAGGATTTATCAGAGAAAAGCTCCTAAAACGTTCAGCATCTTCCTTTAGTGTGACCTCAGGGGGCGGAGCTCAACAGCTTCTGGATTTCTTTCAACATTTGATCAAATATTTCTAAATTGCAGAAGGAAACCAGTGTTGCACAAATTTCTGGAAGAATCATAAAAACATTTATTTTAGTATCTCAGCAAACATGGACTTCCCCATACCACTGTACTCCCACCTCTGTGCTCTAGAGTCTTTTTGTAGGCCTTCATCAGTCATGATGTCGATGTTTTCTGAAACGCAGATTTGTCTTCATTTGGACTTTAGCCGAGCAGATGTTCTGATCCGTGGTTAAGTGCATCATTTTTGAGTTTTCAATGCTAAATATCCAAACATTGAGAAAAACCACAGAAGTTCTGGTGAAACAGATGCTTCTTTCTTTGTGTTTTAGCTGTTCTGACGTAAACGTGTCGAGTTTTTATGTTTATTTATTGTTTGAAGTAAGAGCTGTCGATGTTTTAAGAAAACGCAGTTTTGTCTTCATTTGGACTTTAGCTCAGTAGATGTTCTGACGTTCTGATTTGTGGTTCAGTGCATCATTTTTCGATCCAAACTTTGAGCAAAAACCACAGAAGTTCTGGTGAAACAACAGCTTTTTTCTTTGTATTTTAGCTTTGCTGAAGTAAACGTGTCGAGTTTTTATGTTTATTTATTGTTTGAAGCGAGAGCGGTTGATGTTTTACGAAACGCAGTTTGGTCTTCATTTGGACTTTAGCCGAGCAGATGTTCTGATCCGTGGTTTAGTGCATCATTTCTGAGTTTTCAGTCCAAACTGTGAGCCAAAACCACAGAAGTTCTGGTGAAACAAATGTTTTTTTTGTATTTTGGAACCAAATCTCCTTTGAAGTTCAGATTTGATGTAAAACAGCAGAAAGAGAATCTGAGACCAGAACCGGATCCCGAGACTAAAGGAATCGGTTTTGTTGCCATGAATGTTTCCGTTTGATGTTTTGTCAGAAATGAGTTTGTTTTCCTGAAGCTCCGTCTCATTTATCCTCCTGGATGCCGTTTGCTGACCGTCATGGCGCCGACTCCTCCTCCACTCTAAAGCGGGTTCTGAGCAGACGCTTGTTCTTCTGTGAGCACATGGCACCCCCCATGCCTGTACAGACCCCCCCCTGAAAATAAAGGACTCTGTTTTCTACCACCTCTGCTCTGCTTCTTCTGGAGAAAAATGACAGAAGCCAAACTGCTGACGCTGGGGGGGTTAATGGATGACTTGTTCAAGACGAGGGTGAGAGTGGGGGGATGGGCGGGTAAGGTTAATGGAGGAAAGAGTGGCATTCGTGGTCATTCTCTGAATTTACGAGGAGCGGCGGCGAGGAGATGGGCCCTCAGACGGGTATAACTCAGCGGCGAGCATCAAGCGAAAGGTCACGGCGCTGATTCACAGCGAGGATGCGGCAGAAAGAGGGGTTTTCGGGGCGGCGTGAGGGCGTGGCGGCGGATGAGAGGAGCTCCGGCGGGGAGACGGTCCGCTCCGGCACGGCCGGGCCGCCCTGCTGATGAGCTAACTCCACAGAGGAAAAATGTGCAGCGCCAGCAATCCGGCAGCACTTAGATTTACTGTGTTCACTCAGATGGAATAAAAGCCAGCGAGCCAGCGGGCGCGGTGCGTCCGTGGGGAATATGAGCGGAGCCTCCCTCGGCGCCGTCTTCCTGCTCCCTGAACCCTCATTTAATCAGAGGACGCTGACGTGAAGCCTCCTCGTAGGTGTCAGATTTTACCAAATGGGATATGGGCTTAACCTCTCGCAGCTCGTCCGACCTCGCACGGCGGCGGGACGCTTCATCATCTCCGACGGCCTCAACTGCAACCAATCACATCAAAGGAAAACATCTAAAAGATGCGTTTGTGCAAACATGAGACCCCCCATCCCACGCACACCTGTTCCCTTTAAGAGCGGCGGGCGGCGTGCTGCTGCATGCTCGCATTCCGGCGCTGTGCCGCTGAGGCCGATCAATGCCTTTTAATTACCAGAGGCCCGGAGCGGCGGTCGATAGCGCTGACGAGAAGCACGGAGATGGAGATTCTCCGGACGTTGATGGATGCTCGCTCCTCCCTGAAAGCCCGCCCACAGACGGTCCTCAGGCTTCATTACTCCTGCCAGGCCACCACTTTAAAGACCGCCGCTTAAGCAGCTCCGGCCGCCGCCGTCACGGGGTTAAGTGGGACAGAGGTGTCCACGCTGAAGACGCGGTCAGAGCGGGGCGGCGTTCATCGACTGCAGGAGATACTTAAGAAGTCCTCAGGTTTCCCTGAAACACAGGATGTAAAGACCTGAAGCGTGTTCACTCGAATGTTTAGGGTTCGATATTAAAACGCCACAAATCTATGAAAATGGAGAATCATGGGAATTCAATTAAAATAAATCCCTTCATTCACTAAAATATCTTTGATTCGATCATTTGTATCTAAGAGTCTCACTTTGATCATCATCTGATCTGTTTCCAGTGGAATTTTCATTGTAATGATTAGAGCTGAGCTGATGAGTTGATCTGAATTAATCTAAGCTTCATAGATCAACAATCGTTCCATAAAAGTAGAGATTGATCTAACACATTAAGCTAAAGTCGGCTAGCTTGATGCTAACGTGTAATGGGATTTCCCATAGGACGGCTAATGCTAACGCTCGGTCGATCTAAACATTCATTTCTGACTAAATGAACATTTTTATATGAAACTCTTTTAAGGAAATATTTTAAAAGTAACCATTTGTGGTCTAAAACTGTTTTTTTGCTCATTCTTTCTTCTACTGGAATAAGGTGTAATGCTATAACGTGATCGCCACCTAGTGGCCAAACTGAAACGTCCTCCAGGAGAAGCAGAACAAT
The DNA here is from genome assembly GCF_002922805.2 of Oryzias melastigma. NCBI lineage: Eukaryota > Metazoa > Chordata > Actinopteri > Beloniformes > Adrianichthyidae > Oryzias > Oryzias melastigma. Next base: position 26,420,549 of record NC_050522.1, read on the forward strand.
TCTCTGTTTGAGAATCCAATTTAAATCTCTATGATATTAACAATCTCAGTATTTCACTGATACATTTTACAGTCTGTCAACTGGATCAGATTAATATAAATATATTCAAATGAAATAGATTTCTAATGTATTTATAAACAAATGTGTCTAAATGTGCAAACTCAAAATGAATTGAATTGAGAGGATCTAAAGAATTAAAAAAATCGAAATCAAATTGATTCTAGAAATTATTGGTGATACTCAGCCCTAAAGATGATGCCAATTGTTGTTTTCAAGGAGAAAATTTGGCAGGAGTTGATTAGAAATTCACTTCTGAAATCTGGGCAGGACTATTGGTGAAGAGTAAGCCTGACCTCATTTCCCATCATCCCTTTCTTTACAAGCAAGCTAACATTAGCGGTGCAACAAAAACGGCGAGAAATGTCGGAGCGATCCGGCCGTATTGGTGCAGCTCAGACGAGGAAAACAAAGACGTTCACGGATGTAGTCGGCATGGAGAAGCTAGGAAGCAGGTGGGACAGCCCAGAGAATTTTCTGTTACAAATACGATCTTGATGAAAATCCTGTTTTAAGACTTTTTAACATTTAACATTTTTCTTCTGAAAGAACAAATGTAATAAGAAATCATTTCCGAGTATTTCTCCTTTAAATCAATCAAACTGTCTTGGACAGACTCTGTTTGAATGAATGATCTTCTTTCCATCAACAGCTCTGCTGCACATGCACTAAACCCTCATCTGTTCCTAGTGTCTAGTTCAGGTTCTGGAGAAGAGAAGATGGTATCTTCACATTGACTGCAGTCAAATGAGCCGCCGTTCACATTTCTGTGGTCAAATCAGCATCACTGGATTTTTGGTGTGAGTTTCATCCAATACTTACGGTAGCAGGACTGAGAACGCTGGAAAATCTCCACCAGACTCCACGGAGCTTCTTGATGTGACCACGGAAATGTGAACGGCGGCTCATTTGACCGCAGTTGGAAAGGATTGTAAATCAATGAAAGAGCATTTTGATGTTAGCTTTGATTATTTGATCAAGAACTCTGAGAAACCAATGATTGAATGTATTGATCACAGTCAATAAACATTGGAGAATTAGCTAAAAGAGTCTTTGGTGAACTGGAAGGAGAAAGAATCAGGATTTTGGAGGAAGTTCTGTCCATGAAGATCTTCACTTCCTCGGATCAGAACCGTACGGCTGGACATTACCCAGATTGATGGACGTTTTTATGAAAATTTACATTAGCGAGACACAGAGCTATCCTAATCGGACAGGGGGATCAGGGGCGGAGCTTCAAAAGCCACGCCCCCTCAGAGGAGATTTTGGAAACAGGCTTCAGATCAACATGAAAAATGTCTTTTTTAAGACATTTAGGTTGTAGGACTTTGGTTAAAAATTTCAGAATCATAATTAAAACACTACTGGGAACATCTTTTAATATAAACTATCATGGAGGACTTTAAACAGCTCCTGATTGCAGTAAAGAAATATTCAGAAATGCAGTTTTAATCTTCATTTTCTTTTATGTCCTCATTAATCAGAAAATGGAATGGGTCTTTAAAGAAGAAGAAGATGATGAGGAGGAGGAGGAAGAGGCCTCCTGCAGTGTAGCATTATAATACAGTGTAAGCCGTTTGAAAAGGGACGACCGGTGAAAGTTGATGTTTTTAGAGCAAACATTCACCCTCTTTGGCCTCAAATCTAAATGTTTTTAATATAAAAGTGTTTTCTGAAATCCTCGTCTTCGTTTCAGGAACACCCGCTCCGATCCGTCTCCAGAGCGACTGCCAGTCTGACCTGTGGCTCTGACATCGGTGGCTATGAAGACGATGGAGAGGCTGGTATTGCGA